>NW_028143218.1:0-185000 GCF_977018435.1 Lepisma saccharinum
GGGAAGCCTTGAACTGTTCTTGTTGAAACTAAGTGACACTGCTGTGAAGTAAGTCGCTCGATAGTTTTTTAGTATTCAGTCACCAAGCCCGTGGTAGCCATTCTAGGTAGTTGAGTCGATATTTCACTGGAAATAATATGTTTTCTATTGTTGAAAAAAAAGCAAGCTTCCAGTTTGAATGAATAAGCTATTTCGTCCACTCCTGTTGGGTCACCTAGCAAAAAGTTGAAAACAATTTCTTGAAGAGAAAAAAAAATACTGTTTCTTGTCACCAAGCATACGTACATGAAGAATATGCATGAGTTGATTTATTTATTTCTTCTTCTCTCTTTCCGAAGGCATACGCGCTTCTTATTCAAGAACCGGAATATTTGTGCCTTTCGAATCGAATTTAAGGAGGGAGTTCCATGACAAACATCTACTGAAGTTTTTAAGATGAGCCCCCGCAGAGTTTTTGCATGTCCTCTCCCAAGTTAGTGTCTCGTACTTGTGTTTTCGGTTTCCAGTGTGGACAGGTTAGAAACGAGTGTAGTGAATAAGAATCCCTCGGGCCTAATCCTTAATATATATAATATTGTCATTATTATCCTGCTGAAAATAATGTTATGATAGCCGTCGCCATTTCAGAGTAGCAAATATTTAACTCTATTAATTCTTGAATTTTATTTTAGGTTAGGCATATTCAACAAATTCTTTTTTGATTACAATGCAACAATATTTTACATTTCAACATTTTCGTAGCCGTCTAAACGTTTGAGAAAACCTTTTTTTTTGTTACCGAGATGATAGAAGAAGAAGAGAAAAAAATAATTGAATAATTTTGAGAACTTCTTAATATTGGACAGTATAACCACTATGTTGTCGATGGAAACGAGGCAAGAACAACATTACCACTATGCTATCGGGGTGAACAGCATTTTTCCATTATCATTTGTGTCCACACACAAAACTTCGTGTCTGTCTGCATCCATACCTAGATCGAGAAATTCGAACCATGCCTCAGCCCCTTGTGACTTATTTAATTCTTTACACTCATCAAAATATGTGCTTAATAAAATGCCTCAATCGCACGAGCTATGGCATCCTCTGTAAGCATCCAAGCAACCACATGTATAAATTATAGTCTCCCACACATAATGCTCTTTCATGTCCAAATAGATTCGCTTCCTCCACCATCAGGGCAGTGGGAGCTCGTGTACCATGAGGGGTTGAATAGACCTAAAAAATCGGTTGGGATGGAAAAAAATGGAGATATTTCTCAGATCAGAATAGGCTTGTATTTGCTGTCCTCGGGTTTAAGAAGCCTAGTTAGTTAGTTGGTTGTTTCCCCCTGCACCATTTCAATTTTTGAATAATCACTTGTTAGTTATGAACGCACCGTTGACATCTTGTCTGATTATTTATGTGTTTGGATTGAGGCTCCGTATTTGCTCGCAACATTTATTTTCTTCTTTTTCTTGTTATATGATTTTTACATTAGAAACGACAGATTTCCATTAACAGTATTTCATGTTATGGAAACATTTAAGTCTATACGCCATCGGGGGTGGGATTGCAACCTACGTCATCCGACAAAAATCAGGATCGGTATTGTAACATTTAATTGCTCAGGTCATTTTTAAATATGTACAGCTATAGGTAAACATTGTAACTTGAGCCCTCAGAGTCGTAGACCGGCAAAAATACACCTCTGTTAATCACCTCGTGTGGGGAAGAGGGACAATTGTAGTTGTTGGTGTAATGCACTTCGAAGCAGACGTGCCCCACTTTTTCAATTTCATCAAAACAACTATTATTCATCCTCATCGTTGCCATTAGCCAAAATAGCCTCGCGTTACAATTTTCGTAGTAATCTCCGTTCGCCCCTTGGCTTTTCGTAGATTAACAACAATCGTCTGAAGTTTGAACTCTCCATACCGTTGCAAGCTGTTTTTGTGATTGTCCGCCTCGATTATTCAAAATACCTCATGTTCGCATATTCAAATACACACAAGTGAAGAGGGTTCATATCACATCAGTGATTTTAAATTGTATTCTCAGGGGCCATGCACACATTTCCTAACATTGTTGATTTGTTGTCGATGAGTTGTGCAGGTACAGCCGTGAAGTTGTTAATAAGACCCAACACAGACAAGTCCCCCCCATCATTGCTTTTCGACATAGTTGTTGACTATCAGTATATTAGTATAGAATAACATGGTGCCATTTTCTGTTTCTGTTTGCCAACAAAGCAAATCTACAGGCCACAGGTTCGAGAAACAAGACATTTTTTAAAAATTCTCCTGCGCATAACATGGACCACCTATAGCAATAATATAATATAGATCAATTTTAACAAATATAATTCAAAATTATGTAGTGAGATTTTGGTTTAGTATTTAATCACAACAGCAAAACAAACTTCACAACTAAAGTTAAGTGCATTTTGCATACATGCAGAAACATAAATTTACGCCCCCGAGGTGGTTGTTGGAAGACTATATACAATAAGACACACCGCCCCATTCTTTACAATAATAAAAATATTGAATAAGTAAGCAGTAAAATAAAATTCTTTGTTTCATTTTGATGTAAACAAAAATTATAGTTGATCTGAACCCCCTTGTCCAAATAAAGAGTAAGCTCCGGTCCCATCTGGAGACTGCAAAACTGATATGTATGTCTATTCATAAAACCCAAAAGTTTTAACATCCATGCACATTACCGTACTGTGGCTGTTGCGCCCCACACCCATGTGTAATATTTTATTTCTCTTGTTGGCTGAACGCGAAGATGCTCGAGACTGCTTTCAAAAATTATTTTCAGCCTCGCTTCACGATACAGCCGTATGCATGTAAAACTAGTATATCACACACAGGCAGAGGGGCAAAAAATAACATTTCTCTCTTTCCCTCGCTTTTGCCCATCTTCCAGTGTTCGTCTAGATAGCGTGACTAGCAAAAATATTGAAATCGAAATAAGAATTATCCGTTATGGTCTCCCTCCCTTCTTTGCATGCATGTTGCGCTGACATGTAAATAAGCACTATGCTTTAATAAAAAAAACAACCATTGTACAACTGTATAGATCCTTGCCCATCTCATGCCAGGGACTGGGTATATATCTTGTGTACAGTTTATAGTGGCATCATATTCCTTCACCAGATATCAAACTCGAGAGACTTGCAAGACAGCTCAGGTTATAATTTATTACGAGGTCTGTTTTTTTAAAAATAATAATCGTCAGTCCATATGACAATGCTTGCTGTTTAACTAACAGTATTCAAATCTCTGAGGGGGCCGGGGCATTCCACATTTACCTTTGCTAGAAAACGCAGTGCAATAAATATTCTTTTTAAGTTATGCAATAATTTTGACATTATATTCATGTCCATTCCCCAAACTAGATTTATATACACAACCAACTCTGATGCGACATTGTGAAAGATTCTCGCATGTTCGCGAAACAGGAAATACACGTCATAGCTTCCGTGAATCGAAAGCAAGGTTACTGGGGCACGCAAAATACCGTAAGAAGAATTATATATTCCAAATGCAGGCATCATCATTTTTCTCTTGCACAAATAGAATAATCGGGCTGAATTTCCAGTCTAAAACTACCATGTTCTGGCAGCAAGTATCAAAAACCTGTGGTAATTTTATTATATGATAGGAGGTGAGTGAAATAGTTGTTGTAAGTTACCTTTTAAACCCAGTACGTGTGTAGGAAAAACTGCGTATAAGCTGTATCACACTCTCTCTGTCTGTGTGTCAGGTGGTCGTGTCGTTCGCTAGTTGTATGTCACAGCTTAACCCGTACTAGGTAATATTTTTACATGAGGTAAGTTGACATACTCTGGTAGGGTATATGTTTCAAGCCTCTAGCTGTAGAGCCTATTTGCAAAAAATAAGTTTGGTAACACTACTCGTCAAAAGCAGCTCAAACAGTGTTGCTAGCTGTAGGTTAATTTTCCCCGTTATACAATTGCAAGAGGTGAGTTGCTTATAGCCTATCTGGAAGGCTTGGTGTGTGTGTGTCCATGGCTTATGTCGTAGGTTAATAAAATTTGCAATAGATCTTGTATGTCTTGCCAACCGTCGGCCCTTACATGTGATATAGCAGTTTTACTTATTGTAAGACATAGTGTGTATGTATGAGTAGGGGGAGGTTAGTTTAGTTCACAATAAATCGACCTGTCACGCTATGACCAATTTCTGCTTTTGAGTCACCTGTAAGGCTATATGTGGGTGGGTGAAAAAGCTTAGTTTAATTCACGATAGATCACATTTTAAATTTGTTAGGTTAGTTTTTGTAGAGCTCTCTTTTTCCATCTTTCCTCTATACAGTGAAGACACAATTAGCTAACCTAGCATACAACATACCTTCCTAATTAATATGGATATTGTCACACACTCCTCTTATTTTATACTGTTGTAAATAGAAAAGATTATGTACGGTAAATGTTTTGTACATTATAGGAAAAAAATGCAAAATATCCTCCAATTTTAATTCGAATCGAGTCGAATTTTTACATATTTCCACGCCGCCACATATTGTCCTATTTGCTTCTTTTACTTGCCTTGCTTAATTAACTCTCGCTAATTAGCATTTTTTTTGGAAGAAGTCAACTAGAACAACATATGGCGGTATGAGAAATATGCAAATCAAAGAACATTTTAGCAATATATGGGCCCTAGCAATTAGCTTTCTCGACTAAGAGTACTCTTTCAAACGTCTTCTGCTGATCGTATTACTAAACGAGGACGTTTAAAATTTTTGGGTGTTGAAAAAGTTTGACCCTACTTTTTTATTTCTATTGTTTGCTAATAGATGGCGCTAATAGTACCCCCTCCCCTCCCCTCTCCCCTCTTCTCCTCTGCTGTATGGCAAATAGCACAAACATAAAAATCAAGATTTTGGAGAGCAAAACATAAAATTTGTATGCATCTGGTGTCGAACCAGGAACTTTTATCTTTCGGGGCGTCAACATTATTTTTTACTCAGTCGTCATATAACATGAACGCACGCAAAAATTCACATGTGCTTTTATTATTTTGTGTTCGGTAAGTACAAGTATATTCTTACATAAATTATTGTTTAATTTAATAAATTGTAAACTCAAAACCTGCTAAACTAACACTCCTTCTGTGTTTCATTAAACTATTGAAAGCGAATGTTGCGTGCACGCGGAAATAGCACAGAAAAAAAAACCGGATGGAAGCAATTTAAAATCACTGGGGCAAGGTCAGTATTACGAGAGCATAAAAAACACGTGCTTCCATTCAACTTCGAAAAATAAGAATGAATGTGTACATACAGAACACATATGCTTTCTTTTCACAGTTGTAAAATCATATAAATTGTGCATGAAGTAAGTTACGAGAAGGCTCTCTCAATTAGGTACAAATATTGTACAATTAGGTACAAATTGTTGTACAATTATTTCCCCCAGTTGCCCAGTTGGAGTTGGGGGCATAACACTGGTATTATTTGTAATCACAGTGCTTACTCATGTATTTTGTTTAATATTTTATTTCAAATTCACTGTCAGAAACTAGTGTTGTTAGTTTCTGCATGTAGGTTTATTTACTCTGTTGGTTGTCACTGTCAAGTTTTTAGTATTCGTACAGCATAAAAAGCTATAACCCCCCTCTCAAAATATATACATTGTATACGCCAAGATGCCCAATAGCCTGGCAACACATCATGAAAAAACATGCCAAGAGGACCCAGTGGGTTTATAAGTCAGTGCTGCCAATTCCTATTTGTAGGTTAGCTTAGCCAGTGAAAGATCATATAGTAGAATTTTTGTAGAGTGGGTGTTTGCGAGTTCCACGATGCCTTGCCCGAGGATACCTTATGCAGCGTCATCCTGATTGCAGAGAAGTCCTTCGCCTACGACGTGAAGAACGAGAGGGTCACAGAGCAGTTTTAAATTCATAAAAAATTGCCACATACTAAAAATCAACATCCAACACATTTTAGGTTATATAAAATTTGTGAAAACCTTATAATACTGAAATATTAAAACAAACGGAGTCCCCCTTGTAGGTTAGTTCGGTGCGTAAATAAAAAAAATGATAGGTTAAGTTATATCACTTAGGATCGTAAGAAAATTAAAAAAATCGTAAAAAAAAAAGATAGGTTAAGTTATATCACGTAACATCGTGATATACCTACCAAGTACGAGTAGGGAAAAAAATGAGTGCAGTGAAAATTTGTACTAAAACATCGCTAAACGCTATAACATCGACAAAAAATTGTCAAAATATGTCAAAAACTTATATTCGATTGATAAAAAAAAATACCTACAAAATATAATCCTCAAATAATAACGTTCAAACAGTACCTAAATAAAAAAAATAATAGGTTAAGTTATATCACTTAGGATCGTAAAAAAATTAAATAATCGTAAAAAAAGGATAGGTTAAGTTGTATCACGTAACATCATGATATACCTACCAAGTACGAGTGGGGGAAAAATGAGTATAGTGAAAATTTGTACTAAAACATCGCTAAACGCTAAAACATCGACAAAAAATTGTCAAAATATGTCAAAAAGTGATATTCAATTGATAAAAAAAGACCATACCTACTAAGTACTACTTTGAAACGCCCCAATAGCACTACTTATTGAACGTAGAGGCAACTTTAGTAAATAAGGCACAAACGGATTTTCCTCCCTCCTTATGTATGTGTTTGTATGTGTTACCCCAGAAAACCAGAGTAGACGTAGAGTGAGGTACCGACAGATTTTTTCTTAGTGTTTGGAACTAAGTTACAATATTTAGAACTAAATTATAACATTTAGAACTAAATCAACCTTTTTATTTGCCTATTTTATTCATTATTCATAAATTAATATTCATATATTTATAAGACACAAATTATTGATAAACCAAAAGATTTGATTTAGTTTTAAATGTTACAATTTAGTTCTAAATATTATAATTTAGTTCTGAATTTTGTAACTTTCTTCTAAACACTAAAAATAAAACTGCCGGAATTTCATTCTCATTCTACCTCTACTAACCAGGTAGTACATAATAGCGGTGTTGAGAAGCACTGACCTGGAGAAAAATAATAAAAATTTGCTTCAATGTAAGAGAGGTGGTCAGAATTGCAACAGCGTGTTTGTGTTTACATTCTTTAATTTACATATGTTTTCAGCCACTATTGGCAACGACAAAGGTGAATTATGAGTTACAGTTACAAAGGTACACTCATGCCCAGACCAGAACTTGAACATACTTGATTGATTTATTTAAATTATGGACACGTCAGCACTTTGGCCATTGCATTTAGCACTCACTTTGGTTTCCAACAGAGTTCTCACTGCTTTATTTGAAAATGTTGATTTTTCTCAAACTTTCGGAGTGGTTCTAGTCCCTTCAAGCCTCTCCCTCTTCTGCCTAGGCCAGTGATTACAATCGAGACAAATACTAGAACTGCTGTGGCCGGCAACACAAAGCAGAGGATTATGCTGCCTGTGTGTCTGGGCTCCAGAGCCTCGTAATTCTGCAGAATGTGGCCCAGGCCATTGGCACGTGGAATTTCTACCCTTCACGAAAGTCACACCTTACACCACGCACAGGGAATCGAACCCGGATCCCTCGCTATGTAGGTTACCAGTACATCAATCAACACGCTCGACCACCGAAATATCTACATTTGACCCAATAAAAAGCACAGAAGAATGCTGCACGCTAGGTTGATGGAAATCAGATAGCCTAATTATTAAAGAATACTTTTCACTGCAAGGTCGAAGTTTAACGACTAACTGATAGAAATCATGCTATACAAAAAATATTTTAGTGGTTTATTTTTTACTTCAGAAGATGTATACTTTCTTAAATATTCCCTCAAAATATTCTAAAGTTCATGAAATACTGTTGTTTTGTTAAACAAATTTTACTTCTTCCCTTCATACACGGGAACAGACCCACCTGTGTATCTCAGATGACGTCATACGCCAGAAGGGCGGTCTTTCCACCATGGGAGAGCGCCAGCTCTAACCCCTATACCTTCATGACATGATTCATTGCACATAGGTTATATTTACCTTTTACCTTTTGAATAAGTATCACTGAAGATTTCAAAGACGAATTGAAAATCCCCTTTTCTCCCATTTCCCCTGTTCCCTCTCACGCGTTAATTGGTAGAGCACTCTCGAGTCACTCTAGGGACAGAGTATACAAACAGAGCTACAATGTGCCTAGCTCGTAACATCACTCAAAGTTTTAGAAAATTGTACATGTAAGGCCGAGTTATCTTTCCATATAGAAACGCTGCAGCACAGTCGGTGTGTTATAGGGTAGAATATTGGTCACCGTTCTTCATCACTTCACTGTTCGATCGTGTCAAGTTACAAGGGGGGGGGGGGCGAGTGATTTAGCGAACCAAGGAACACCCCCTCCCCCTTCTGTTCTAGCCGTAAATACGATAACGTGAGGATTCAGTTACAGAAGAAGAAAATAATAGCTACTATAGTTTTATTTAATTTTTCGCGGAAGACGTCACCTCAGGCGCTTCTAAAAGCAACAGTAAGAATTGGCTGTGGAGGAGCATCGGTAGGTAATGGGCAAATCCGAGATTAACTGACAACCTCGCAGAATATGTACTGACTATGGACTTAGCATCAATGTCCTTCAAGAACGTAGTTTCTCAGGTGTATTACATGGAAGTGGAAACGTTGATATTGGAGTGCCTTATAACAGTTCACTCATTAGGTCCTTAGTTATGTTGTTATTTATATAAGGTGACCGTACGTCCCGTTTTGAGAGGACAGTCCCGTTTGAGAGGCGTGTTCCGGTCGTCCCTTCGATATTATTTAAAAACACTATTTGTCCCGTTTTATAAAAGTCTAGGTGTTAGCTTGAAAACCAAGTATAAAGTTGAGACATTTCATGCTAAAAAAAGTTGTACCTATTGTTTGGCGTGTGTTCCGTCATTTGTAGAGCAGTGCATAAGCATGCCCAAGAAGAGAACATGCAGTTTCAATATGGACTTTGGACAAGACAGAAACCACAAACGTAAATGGCAAATCTCGCAACATATGTGTGGGATAAGGTTTTCGAGGAGATTTACAAACGGTTGATAAAAAATAAAGCCGCTCTCTGGAAGATTGATTGTTCTGATACATACTTCTGGCACTCCTCAACTTCAGCGTAGGGCTAACATCAAAGGTTGATCAAAAGGAACCAGAAATACTGTGTAAGTCGCACCGAGATTATAATAAATAATAGCTTTTGACAACGACAGATCATATTTCAAATAATGAAATAATAACAATGATACTTTAATTATAACAATTATTTTATAATTTGGCCTAACTGATGTTACAGGAGGGGAGGAGGTAAACTGATCTCCTTTGGATGTCCCGTTTTGGGATCAAAATCTGTATGGTCACCCTACTACTAGGGCGCCAGAATATCTATCTACTGGGTTCTCATTCCATTGTAATTATCATACCCTTACCATGAAAAGGTCTCCCGCGTATTATCTGCGGTCCCGTGTTCGAACTTATGGGAGCTCCAATATGTGGGTGATGACGCAACACAATAAATATAATTCAAAGACTTAATAATGTTCTCCACGTGATGGGGGCAGAACCGGAAAATTTTTCACCTGTTCAAGCAGCTCTGGAGTCCACCCAGCGTCGTATAAAGTGGGTACCTGGAGGAAACTCTGGTGTTTAAAGGCGGCAAGGGGCGTGGTGCTGATCACATCACCCCCTCCCTTCGGCCGTGATCAAGAAAGTGTGAGGCCCTAACCCCACTCCTCCTATACGCCTTCATGGCGTGGTGCATTGCACAGGGGAGCACTTTCCCTTCAATGTTTTTAATGGACGATCTGGCTCGTATTAAGGAAGTCTGATAACAGCGTCGATGGGACTCAATGCGCTAAACGATGAACCCATTTGATAGGCTCTGGTCTTCAAAAGGCTGTTGGACTATAGAGTGTACCTCTCCATGGCTATGCAGAGCAGCTGCGTTACATTGAAAAATTGACAACTTCAATTACGTGAAGTCGAATTAACAATTTTTTTATAGCACCTACACCCTGTGCCAATCGAAGACCAGTTTTGCCTTTCGTAATCCATTGTTACTTGATTCCACACAAGCTTTATCTTGTTCACGTTTATTAGAATTTGTTTGAAATTTGAGTACCCGTTAGCACACAGTATGCACAGGAACTGAGCAGAAGGGAAGGTGTAGAATGTTGATTGCAATACTGAAACCTGAATCATTACAACACTAACTTGAAAACAAGTTCAAGGCCGTCCTCAGAAATGTATCCAGGTTGGGCCAGAGTCACTTTCAGACGTTATGTGCCTATTTTTTCGAATTTCTAGAGAAAGCAAGGCATATACTATAGAAAATAAACATTTTTCATTTAAGTGCTTCATTATGAGTAGTATTAGTATTACGTAACAATTTCGTTTTTTGACGTTAAAATTAATTTACTTTTTGTTTTAATATTTACACAGTAATGAAACATGAATCATAATTGGATAGTTTCATATGGTCGGGTCGAGAATAGAATTTGACGTCATTTGTATCTCATCTTAGGATATTCTTATTAATACGTAAGAAATATTTCTTTTAAAGAAGGAGAAGTGTGCATGAGCGTCATAAAGCAATATGTATTTCGAGCAAAGCAAAACAAAATTCTAAATGGGACATTGGGAGAGGAGTGAGCAAGTGAGCAGGATTTTCTTGAAACTGACAAAATTCATTTAAGTCTCCTGTTCTTTCTAATAAGAATGAGATGGATGTGACTATTAAGAACGGTTCGCAGTGCTTGTCGGAGTGAGCAAGAAACGTTTAGTACATATTGTAGAGATATGGAGACCATTAAACAGAGAAAACCTCGTCATGTTAATATTCACACTTGTTTATTTCCTGAACTTCTCCGACCAGCGAGTGATCCCAAGAATGCGCTAACTAGTAACTTCCGTAAAAACCAGGAACTAGAAAGGCAAACGCGTGGATCTAAACAGGATCTACCGCGTTTGAAAGGTTTAACAACCTTTCGAGGCCTAGAATGATAAAAGCAAGCTCCTACCCGGAGCTAGCTCTTTTGATTCTGACACTCATCGACGCTACATGGATAACTAGTCCGATTACTTAAACAACACTTTACACTGCTAACTACGACGATGGAACACGGAGTCACCGCTGCCTAGCATGCTGCAAGGCGCAAGGGATCGCTTGGCTTGGTGAACTGAGGGTCGCTGGATAGAACCTTGGAACTTTCACGATTCGGTCTGCGAGAAGCATTAGGACAAGACATCACACACATCTACCAGGTATGAACAAGCGTGAATAACCTTTTACACCAACTTTCCATATCTCTACCCTCCTACGGAGCAGGTTCAGCCATCAAACATTATTAAGCTCTACCTAAAATGTTTAAATGAAACTTCCCTGTACCTCTCTAACCCCAGGAAACGGGGTTACAACATGGTGGAGGTGCTTCAGGCCCTTTTTTGCAATTAAGTACCTTCCTGTACGAATTGCTTTACATTAAATTATTCCCTCCCACCCCTCCCTCCCACTTTGGGAGCATTTTTAAAGTAAATTTTTAGTAATTCCAACTCATACTCCCACAAAACGCTTAAGATGCGTCAGACCCAGTGACAATTTTGTGTATTACCTTATGGAAAACAACCCCTCTTTTTCTTTTATGCCGAGTCCCCCCCCCCCCCCCAACAAAAATCTAGTTCTTCTGCATAACATGTATTCAAGCATCATTCACACAGGAATGAGAACACTTGCTTATACTTCTTTGACCAGCGATATATTAATGACATCAATAACTGTATAACCATACTTTCATTTGTTCTTTGGTCAGCACGACGAACCTTCGTTTATGAATACGTCACAGATAGCGTTGCACGAACACCTAGATTCCTCCCTCGACCAAATCATAGAGTTAGCAACTGCAATCACGGCAAATCCAATAAATTCACGACCTTTAACCCCAATTCCCTCCCCTCCACTAACACGGTTAAGGTCTGCTAATAGAAATTACCCTCAATTTGTCCTTGGACTACAAACACCCAACAAAAAACAACCCCAACCCTTAGCGAGTACCCCAGCTCCCGTTTCAACTTCCTCTAACACTGTTAATAATTCTGGTAACGTAGCTGTAGAAATTCCCACGACTAACATGGCTACCCCAATTCCAACTGCGTTATACCCGGCACCATTTAGCGGAAATGACCCTAAGCACATTGATTCATTTTTCCTTAAGTTTCAAAATGTAGCACACGCCGCAGGATGGTCGGAAGCTAAGCGTAAAGAGATGTTACCTTTATTTTTGACGGACACCGCTTTAACTTATTTTCATGACATACAGAAACGACCCAATTTTGTAGACTTGACATACACCCATATCAAAGACGAACTAAGTACGCTATTTAGGGGATCATACTTGTCAGCAGATCCTGTACAGATAATTCTCCAAAGAAAACAAGTGGTAACCGAGCCCATTCACACCTACGTTATTGCTAAAAAAGCATTAGTCCAGCAATACTTCCCGAACGCCACTGAAGAACAAACTCTCTCTTACATCATCACGGGACTGCGAGCCAAATACATTGGCTGTTTAACCAACAAGCATTTTGCTAGAACAGAAGAATTAATTGCCCACCTACAGAATTTCGAACGCCAGCAGTCATTAATTAATTCCCGTATGTTGGAAGAGAAATTGGAAATTGATCAGACAATCGCTCAGGCGAGCTTGCCCCAGGCATTCATCCCGACACCACTTCACAGCTGTTCGCATGCACAGGTCTACTCCCCCCTCCCAGTTAATTCTCACCACCCGAGTCAGCACTTTGTACCATACAACCAGTGTCCATTTCCTTCTCTCCCACCATTGACACATCAAGTCCAAAGTCTACAGTCCAATCCGGCTCTCGAAAACAGTTCCCACACAGTGTATCAAGGAATGTATCATATACCGAGTTCTGATAGTGCCCGCTGCGCGGCGACACAAGCCGTACCCAGAGTAGAACACGCTCCAAGTGCTACCTCTGGTGACGAAATAAACAAACTTTCGTCACAAATCTCGACCTTAACTCTGCACTCGAACGAAGAGATGAATGCAAGTTCTCTCTTCAATCTTTGCTCAAATGTGCTGGAATTTGCGAAAACGGCTAATCAAAACGCACATAACAGAGGTTTCAACAAGGGGAATAATAAGTCCTCCTCCTACAGAAATAATAATAATTCTAGAGCTAATCACAGAGGTAATTATAGATCGAACTCACGAGGCCAGTACAGAAGTAATAGTAACAAGAGGTTTCAACGTCGAGATCAGGCTAATCGCGACGATGCAAATACCTCAGCCTGTAAGTTCTGTGGTCGTTATAATCACGAGAGCGACAACTGCTTTTACAAGCCACAACGAGACAGTGTTTTAAACTAAAATCGTCTTCGACTTGCAGGAACGAAATCGAAGATAATACCAGATTAGATACAGTTCCTATAATTGAGAGAAATGGCCTATATTTTATTAATAGTATCATACAAGGAAAACAGGTAGATTTACTTATTGGCGTGGGTTCCCAAATCTCAATTTATCCTTCCCATCTTCTCCCTACTGAAAGAAAAACATACAAAGTACAATCCACAATCCAAGGTGTGTCCGGATCGAAACTGAGTGTGTCTGAAATTGTAGTTCTTCCTATCATAATTGGAAAGCGTAAATATTCGCACCCATTTAGAATAGTAGATTCAATTAACGTCCCTCCCCTTTTAGGAAATGACTTTTTACGAACGCAGAAGTGCGAAATGTCGTTGAAAGACAACACAATAACTCTTTGTCATTTAGGACGTACTCCTAATTATAGTATTTTAAGATCAAAGTACAAGACTCACCAGCTGTCGCATGACATATTTACCCAAATTGAGAATGTAAATGTGTATGAGGGAAAAGCTACCCTTTCAAACACAGTTCAGTTAAGTCCACGATCCAAGACTTATATCAATTTGAACATTACCACTACAACACCTAATACCCATAAGCCTGTACTTTTTACACCATCTGCTTCCCTTATGAGCCAGCATCCAGTAGTCCTTCCCAATGCTGCAGTAAACCCGCAGTCACCTGTCATTCACATACACAACCCTACGGAAACCACAATCACTTTGGAAAGTGACACAATATTAGGCGAAATATCGACATGTGAAATTTTAACTGATGTTACTTCCGTTTGGGAACATAAAAGTGAAGATGTTGCATTTTCATACTCTTGTAATGAAAATACTACAGTAAAGCAACAACTTAGTGAAAGTCAAAAGAAATTTGACCCCTCCCTCCTCACAGTTAACCCTGATATTCCCCGAGAAGAAAGAGAAAAAATCCTAAAGCTCGCATACACGTATGCAGATATTTTTCTCTGGCCAGGGGATAAATTGACTAAAACTAATGTTTTGGAGTATGATATCAAACTGACAGATGACACCCCAGTGTATGCCAAAACCTACCCTATTCCTTTTCATTACCGAGAACCCATGAAACAGGAAGTTTAGAAATTACTAGACCAAGGTGTTATAGAACGCTGTGAAGGGAGTCCCTATCGACACCCAGTCCTATTAGTTAAGAAACCCAATGGGACTTACCGTTTTATTTCTGATTTGCGCGACCTTAACAGGATCATAGCTCCGATTTCCTTTCAATCCCCAGACATAAAAACCATCATGACAGAGATGGCTGGAAAGAAATATTACTCAATTTTAGATATGTCCAGTGCATTTTTTCAGGTTGGATTAACAGAACGTTCCAAAGACATTACCGCCTTTTCTATTAACAATCTTGGCAGTTTTAGATATGCTAGGTTATGCCAGGGATTGAAAACATCCCCCGGTGTAATGAACCGCGTAAGCGAACTTGCCCTTAGCGGAATAGACAGTTCAGAACTTTCTGTTTACACTGATGATATTATTATTTACAGTTCAAATCTCCCACACATGCTTAACATACTGGACAGAGTGTTTCAAAAGTTACGAACAGCATCCCTTAAATTATCACCCTCTAAGTGTAGGCTAGCTTTTACCGAAGTTAAAGTCCTTGGTAACCTGGTATCTCAAAAGGGAGTTAAGATTTCAGAACACATTCTTAAAGCTATTTTGGAATATCCCACCCCTACCACCAAACGCAAGCTTCGTAGTTTTCTAGGACTTGTCAATTTCATTCGACGATTTGTGCAAGGTTTTGCAGGACCAACAGAATGTTTATTTAAGCTTCTTAAAAAGAATGTTAAGTTTCAATGGACTGATGAACACCAGAAAAGCTTCGAAACACTGAAAGAAATGATCACGTCCGCCCCTATCCTCCGCCCTTATGACCCTAAACGCTCCTCATATGTATACATTGATGCGAGCGGAATTGGCATCGGAGGATCGCTGTTACAGCCTGATGACGAAGGAAATTTACATCCATGTGCCTATTGTTCACGAGCCTTAACAGACACAGAGAAAAGAGCTGACACATTTTCACTTGAAATTGCAGGTGCATATTATGTATTGAAAACTTTCAAATTTTTTCTTATGAATCAACATTTTGTGGTTCTCACAGACAACAAAGCCTTATCCTATCTTCGTTCAACTAAACACCATAGTTCTATTTTAGGAAGAAGAGCCCTTTATTTTCAGAATTTTGATTTCGAAATAAGGCATGTCAGCGCTAGTAAAAATGAACTTGCGGATGCACTCTCCCGTGCAAGTTTACCGCTTGACAAGACTAATCATGACAAGAAAGATGATGATGATGATGATGACCTATTCTTTCATCAAGTATTTCATGCACAAGCAGCAGATTTTGATATTAGTTCAGAACAACGTAAAGACCCCTATTTCAGAGACATTATTGATGTATTAGAAAACAAAGATAAAGCTAGTGACCCTAAACTAGAAAAGCTTTCGTATTCTTATGTACTCAAAAATGGAGTCTTATACAGGACTAATAAAATCAAAACTGGTAATAGGGATAGACTTTGCATTCCTCATGCATTAAGAAATCAAGTTTTCGACCTTATTCATGCACACAAAATGAATGGAAGTCATCAAGGTGCACAAAAGACATATAATTTAATGCTTATGCGCTACTTTCTCCCCAATATGAAGAAATTTGTGTACGATAAGGTTAGACATTGCATCCCTTGTCAGATTTCAAAGAAACCACAAGGTTCTAAACCGCATACGCTGCAAACATTTCAACCAGCCCAAAATCCTTTCCAACGAATTCATATTGACGTATGTGGTCCTTTAGTCCCTTCAAAAACGCACAAATACAAATATTTCCTATCAGTAGTCGATAGTTGTACAAGGTATGTAATTACAGCTCCTTTGGCTAATCACGATGCACAAAACATAGCAACAGCCCTAGTAGAGAAAGTCTTTTTAGTCCATGGCATCCCAGAGACGATCTATTTAGATCGTTCAACGCCCAATTCAAGTTTACTCTTACGAGAGTTAGCTAATATTACAGGTGTACAACTAAAATATGTAGATACTTGTGCCCATTTCACGAATGGATTAGTTGAGAGTTCATTTAGTTACTTAAAGAAAGCTATGAGAGTCTTTGTGTTAGAAAAGAAAGCTTCGTGGTGTGATTATTTGGTTAGCGCAGCGTTCAGCCACAACGTTACAATCCATTCTGGATCCCTCCAGAGCCCGTATTTTACTTTATTTGGCTACAACCCAAGGATCTTAGCTGACGCTGTCCTTCCTTCGAACCCCGACAATGTTTCCCAGACGAACGCACAGAGACTTGAACTCTTGACCTCCATACGTAAGACAGCACATGACAACTTGAACAAGCGTTACGAACAGCAGAAAAAGTACGCAGACAGCACTTCTAGGAAAATGCAGTACTCACCAGGACAACATGTATGGATTCTAGATGCCACTCCAACTCCAGGTGTGTCAAAAGCTTTTGCGTCCTCTTATAAGTACAAAGGAACTATTCTTCGTAAAGTTAACGAGAATTCCTACGAGGTAACTTACATCGACGGGAGAAGTAAACAAAAGACTGACACTATCACTATTTCTAGACTCAAAGCCCGCTACGACTAGTGCCATGATAACCCCACTAACATTCATTAACACGCCATTCCGTTGTCACTCGCTTTAGCCTCTTCGCTCGTCGTTGCGTACGTTGCACATGCTAGCATCCCCTGATCCAGCATTTTCTCACGCTCATCGACCCCCCCCCCTCTTTCCACTTCCCGTCCTCGCACTTCATTTCTTCGTTAGAACGAACTCATTTTATTTTTAATACAACATGGTTATTTTTATTTTAACAAGATCAGAATTACAGAATGCTATCTCAATCGTCGGAACATTTATAATACATCTCTTGCCTAATAATTAATTTTTTTTACAGATATTTTAATGTTATTTTATAATTTGCGTTTAAACGCATAGTAATAGTCAGAACATATCACTTAGCTGATTTGACTAATAAGTACTTAGTGTGTTTATGATCCGAACTAGCAAATATTTTTTTTTTCCCCATTTGCTGGTACATATACGCTCAAATGAAGAAAAAAGTACAAAGAAATAAAGAACGAATGAACTAAGATAGAACAAAATCAACGATTTAAAGAACAAATGAACTGCGTAGAACATTGCTTGAACTTTTGTCTTTTTGGCCATAGCAATTTTTTTTATTTACGCTTAGGTGTAACGCGAACTGCTTCTTTGAAAGCTGCAATGCACTAAATATGTTAACAAAGCATATAATAAATATAGGCAAATGTTCCCACTCTCTCCTTTAATTTTATAGTTCAAATATTGATAGCATACAACATGGTATAGCTCATATTCCATGAAATTACAACCTACTCTATTTTTCAATGAACTAATACACAAATATATTACTTACTCTTTCTCACTTCTTTTTCATTTTTTTTTATTAGCAGCGAATCGAAGGCGCTTAAACCTTTGTCCACAATACACGTAAAATTCTTGCAATTGCTTTTATAAACGACATTTACACATATTACAGAAGGAAATGTCTCGTAATCACTTAGTTCGTTCTATTATCGCTGAATTCTCCTTTCTTTTCTCATTTCATTCCCGGCTAAGCCGACTATTCTAACTTCCCCCCCCCCGGTTGCGCCCCGGCGAATTTTCCTTACAACATGGAATTATTCCACCTACTCCCCCCCCCGTTGCCCCGGCGAACTTCCCTCATGTAAACCTGTTAGTTATAAACAGGCCCCCTTAAAAACACTACATCATATAAGCAACAACGCCCCTTCGCCGTCCCTACGATTAGATATTACCTCCCCTCCCCCCAAAATAATTCACCAGTTTTAACTGAAAGTCCCTTTTCAATCGATTTTATAACCCGTCATCACTTATTGTAACTCTGCTCCACTACCTTTTGCTTTTCCTAATTTTTCCCTTCTTTTGCGCTTGTTTCATTTTCATCGCCACGGATGTTACTGGACCCATGACGACCACCGGCTTGTACCATCGAGCGACAGACCTAGGCTCATCGCAGAGACCAACAACGATCTTGTGGAGTTCCAGCACCAACAAGGACCCGTTCCCGTCTGGACCCATGGCTGATTTTTCCATCACCCAAGCCGCGATGCAGAACTGGAGCGCTTTACCCAGGACGTTTCTTGCCCCGAAGCGCCATCGCAAATTTGACTTCCAGACTGCCCTCCCATGACGATCTACATCGACAAGGCCCCGCCCACTGAGTGCATCGTGATCTTGTTTACTGACGACACATGATACTTATTGTTATCTTACATCGGCTACAAGTGTTCCGGTGCTCAGCTACTTCAAGTACCGTAAGGCACACGCAATTAATACAAACATATGTCATTTACAATGCCAAAGTTTGTGCCCAAGAATGCTACCCATATTGGATTAGAGATACGTCTCTTTCTTTTGTGTTTTTTTTTTATCGTCAGCTGCACAGCACGTCCAGCCTATGGCGGCATGCAGTTTACAGAGTCGCCATAGGTAACATACCTCAAGGCTCCGCCCAGCATTGTGTATGTTCCGCCGAGTGTACTTTGAACTCAGCAAACAGTAAATACAACCGCTTGCGGTTCCCGGCGTTTCCTCACACTGTGCTGACATGTGTTGTTTTTTATTATTATTGTGCTGTCATCACTCAACCAAAACTAGTTCAGTGTCACACTTATGTAATTATTTTTATCCATGCCTCAAGACTTAGTTAATTGTGCTCGTACTTTTTGAGTTTATATGAGGCTATAACCTACAGTTTTCATTTTTTTTCTCTACGTGTTTTTATATTTTTTTTCTCAACGGTGTTTGGTGCCACGATATGATATGACTCTTCTGGTGATTTCAATTTTTTTTTTATGGTGATGCGATTCTTCTAGTGATTTACTGTATTGGTTTTCTACGAGTTTGATTTGTTAATAAATCCTAATTTTTAAATATAACCTACTCCGGACGAGGTAGTCGACCATCACAGAGTGGTTCGATTATTTCAACAAGGGGAATGTAGAGATATGGAGACCATTAAACCGAGAAAACCTCGTCATGTTAATATTCACACTTGTTTATTTCCTGAACTTGTCCGACCAGCGAGTGATCCCAAGAATGCGCTAACTAGTAACTTCCGTAAAAACCAGGAACTAGAAAGGCAAACGCGTGGATCTAAACAGGATCTACCGCGTTTGAAAGGTTTAACAACCTTTCGAGGCCTAGAATGATAAAAGCAAGCTCCTACCCGGAGCTAGCTCTTTTGATTCTGACACTCATCGACGCTACATGGATAACTAGTCCGATTACTTAAACAACACTTTACACTGCTAACTACGACGATGGAACACGGAGTCACCGCTGCCTAGCATGCTGCAAGGCGCAAGGGATCGCTTGGCTTGGTGAACTGAGGGTCGCTGGATAGAACCTTGGAACTTTCACGATTCGGTCTGCGAGAAGCATTAGGACAAGACATCACACACATCTACCAGGTATGAACAAGCGTGAATAACCTTTTACACCAACTTTCCATATCTCTACCCTCCTACGGAGCAGGTTCAGCCATCAAACATTATTAAGCTCTACCTAAAATGTTTAAATGAAACTTCCCTGTACCTCTCTAACCCCAGGAAACGGGGTTACAACAATATATTTATTGGAAAACTGTGTTAACTTTAAAGTAAAAACCATAACTTTGAGTTGAGGGACATAGAAACAAATGTTAAGAATCCGGAGCGAGCAAATCAATTGTCACTAAATACATGGTAAAAACAAACAATTTGGTCCAAATTTAACAAAGTATATCTTGTCTCAACCCTCTATCCCCTGTCACGTTTCTGGTCTTGTATATATATATAAGTGTCAGTTCATTAGAAACCGAATTCGTTGACTGTGTGCTCAATGAAGGTCTGCTCGAGACGATTGAAGACACTTTGGCGCCAGCGGCAAGCTGGGTCGCTCCTAACTTGCTTTTGGCGCGAGCACGATTCGGATGGAAACAGACAAACAACTCTGTTAGTGATTGTGGCAGTCTAATTGTCGAATCAATATTTCACCTTTCAACAACTCCAATATTCGCCAAATGGTACATATTGTGGTTGGTTAAGTCCACTTTATGCACAGTAAGGCTAATCGGGACTGGACCTACAGTTTAAAGTGGAATCCAAACCACGAAATACCTCCACCAGGTATCTATCTCTCAACTACACAATAATAAAACTAGACCGTATATTATTGAGACAGTTAGCTTCTTGTGTTTTTGTATTTGAGTCTATGTTCTGCCAAGACGACATAGTCTACTTTTTATAAGTAATTAATTGAAAGCATTTCTTGTGACTAAGAAATGTCTTCCTATGTTGCTAATATTGGACTCTTGAGATAACAGTGCAGAATAATGGTGTGTTCGTCTCTACCTCACTTTGGTGAAGCCACTTGTTTTATTGGGACATGTTATGAGAGTTTTTTAGTCGACATTCCAAAAAATGTAACGCAACATCAGTTTAGGGTTGTGCTGTCACGGACACTTCTGGGTAGTAATGATTCCGTTGAAAGTTAATAGTGTTGCTACAACACAGAAGTGTCCGTGACTGTACGATATGATTATTTACCAATAATATACTTCTCCCAACTCGGCCTCGAGAACGTTGGTTCATTTCTCTTTCTTAATCGTGGTTGCGTATTGCAAAGGTGAAGTGTTTGTGATATGGAGGTAGCAAGGTGGTTAAAAGGGTTATTTTTTATCCTGCGTTTGAGACTGGGTAACTACATGAAGACGTACGATATTTAAACTTCTTGACTGTATGCTTGCTTTTGGTGCAGGTGGAACTCGTTTCTTTGAGTTGGTGTTTTAAGTCCGCTTTTTGCACAGTAAGGCTAATCGGGACTGGACCTACAGTTTAAAGTGGAATCCAAACCACGAAATACCTCCACCAGGTATCGAACCTGGGATCCCTTGATTACAAGGCGACGAAGCAACCACTACGCCATTTTTTTAAAGGAATACCCCTTACCGGAAGTATCCCCCTTTTTTCATTATATTCTCATGATTTTCATTTCTCGGTTATTCTCAATTTTCAGATTTTCTCATTTGGACAAACACAAATACCCGTGCTTTTACGGGACTCGAACCCGGAACCCCTGGCGTCGTAGCGTGCTGTGCTAACCACTCTGCCAAGGAGATCGACAGGGCCATCGGGGAGGCCTTAGGTGTAGTCATACCCCTCCTAATTGACTGCGAGAAGAACTACCGAAGTAAGAAAGAACCGGGCTTCCGGTAAAAGAGGCGCGAAAAGGAAATGCTTGTGGTCTAGGTGATAGGACGCAAAGAAACACCAGCAAACTTTATGGGTGACATGGAAGTAGAGGTCAGGTGATCAACAGTTACTGTAATTGGGTGGAAATCAAGGAGTTGTTAGCACCCATTTTAGAATATATCTTTAATGAATGTATCGAAAATGGTATCTTTCCCACTAAGCTAAAAATAACAAAAGTCAACCCGGTATTAAAAATGGAAGTAAAAACCTGGTTCAAAATTACAGACCAATTTCATTACTACCTGTGCTAAGCAAAATTCTAGAAAACTTACTAAAACGTCGCCTTCTACAGTTCCTTAATAAACACAACATACTATCAAAAGATCAACATGGATTTATTGAAAATAAAAGCACAGCAAGTGCAACACATACGTTAATCGAAAACATCTTGCAAGGTATAAACGATAAAAAATTAGTTCTCGGAATATTTTACGACTTGACAAAAGCCTTTGATTTAGTAAACCACAAAATATTAATTTCTAAATTGGAACAGTATGGGATAAGGGGTAACGCGCTTGAAATTATGAAATCATACTTATCAAACAGAATGCAATGTGTTAAAATTAGCAACGAAAGAGAAGGAAACGTAAGAAAATACAAATACACTCTAAAGACATTAAAATATGGAGTTCCTCACAAGGATCAATATTAGGCCCACTACTTTTTCTTTTGTGCATAAATGATTTACCATTTAATATACATAATACAAAGATTTTATTGTATGCAGACGATACTAACGCAATAATAAAGGGAAATGATGTGAACGAGTTAGAAGCCAACACTGAAAAAACAATGGAAGAAATGAAATCTTGGTTTGACAGTAATAAATTACTATTGAATGAACAGAAAACAAATTACGTGCTATTTCACACAAAACAAAACAATAAAACTAAAGATGTAGTAAAGAATAGCCATCTTCCAATAATATTAGTCAGAGAAACAAAATTTTTAGGAGTTACTATAAATGAAAATCTAAATTGGTCAAACCACGTAAAAATACTTGTTAAAAAACTGAATTCAAAAATATTTGCACAGAGGTTATTAAAACAAACACTTCAAACAAATTCACTAATTCAGGTATATTATGCAATGTTTCATTCACTAATAAATTATGCAATAGAATTTTGGGGGAACTGGCCGGCAAGTTTAGAAGCATTTAGAAAACAAAAGAAAAGCCATTAGGATTATAGCAGGTATAAAACCTAGGGAATCGTGCAAAACGTTGTTTAAGAAATTTAAAATATTAACCCTCCCTTCTCTGTACATATATGAAATGTCATTATATGTAATAAGAAAAAATATTGCGCTGCGAAGTTCAATAGAACACACATATAACACCCGAAATAAACAGCTCTTAAAGCCTTACTTCACCAGGCTAACATTAGTTCAAGAAGGGCCCCAACAGATGGCAATTAAAATATTCAACCATTTACCAAATGATATAAAAGCAGAAAGTATGACAAGTTTCAAAAATAAATTAAAGAAACTATTTAATAAGGAATATTATAGTGTTAGTGAATATCTAAATTGTAAATTATAGAAAATTTGTAATTATATATTTTTCCTTTATATGAACTGTACTGAACCCTCCAAATACCAATGTTTATGGTGTATATGGAGTAATAAATTGAAGTTGAGAAATGAGATTTATAAAACATTTTCTTGTCCGCTCCATTCGCGAAACAAACATTTCTGTACGCTTCACATCAAGTTTATACGCCAATCATTCATTAATAAAATTATACCCCATTTCAGGGGATCCCAAACTTTGTAGTTTCAAAATTTTTCCGCGGCGCCCAAGTCAGAATGTAGGCATAGGACTATCTAAAACTTGCAACGCTAAGTTAGTGTTGTTAGGTTGCTTGCCTTAAGTTAAAAAATAAGCACATATTTCAAATTCAGATACTTTGTTTATGTAAAAAGGACTAAATAAGCAAATGTTTGAAACAATCATATCTAAAACCATCTGTAGACTAACAAGTAAGTGACATTTCAGTGCAAATATCGCACCCCGGGGCGCCGCGGAGCACACTTTGGGAACCACTGCCCTTTCAATTTTGAATCAGTTTGTGAAAAAAGGTTTAATTAAAACGTCCATTAAGACTCACACCATTATATACTTGGATAGTTTTACTGTACTGGACTTAATTAACACTTAATTCATTTTACAATAAATTAAATAAGTTACTTTTCCTTTGCTCGTTTTGTTCAAATGTACAGTCTACATGGAACAGCCATTTGAAGCACCACCCTCCTCCCCCAATTTAATAACTACAACAAAAATAAATTTTTTGTGGACTATAGTCTCCAAATTCTGTTCTCAACCAGAGAGATAAAATCGTAACGATTCTATTGCGAGTGACCCTTCACAACGATGAGGAAAGTGAGATCCTAGTTCCAGCGATTAATTTGTTAGGTCCGTTTTAGTAGATTATAGTGCACGCTGAGTGTGCACAGAAAATATAGTTTCAAATATAATGAGTGGCTTCGCAAATGATCTGCGGAGACTGTATTTGTATAAGCATTCTCTTCCTTCGCTGAGGATAATTGAATAAAACAATGGCTTGGTGTAGTTTTCAGAGGTGAGCAGCACGTGACACGCTTAACCTGCAAACCAGAATTCAGAAAACGACAGGACAAGCTGCATGTGTCGCTCTGGTTAGGCAGTTTCCTCAATACCGTGCTCTTGTTAGCTCATGCGCGGTGAATGTTTGAATTTAAACTGTGCTAGTGTCGCTTGCCGCTTGCAGCTTCTGTGTGAATTCTCCGTGTCGCTTGTCGCCTGTCACTTGTCGTCTGTCGTTTGCAGCTTTCTTGCTTCGTAAGGGAGATTTCACACGAAAGCGACAACCAACACGTATCCCTTGGAAGCGAACCAGCAGTAATGAATTGAACCTTTTGAACAGAAGCGACACAACAAGATGCAGGTGTCGCTTGTAGCTTGCGTGTCGCTCTGATTGGCCAGTTTTGTTAATACTGTGCATCATGTCGATTCGTACTTTTGTTCGCGCGTGCGCGGTGAATGTTTTGCCTTATATTGAATGGTCTAATGTAGCTTGTCGCTTTGGTATAAAATTTCCATGTCGCCAGTCGCCTGCCATTTATGCCGTTTAAGCAGATTCCAGACCGAAGCGTAACGCGACAAGCGACAAGCCTCGGTAATCAATGCTACGTTTCGAACTGTTAAAGCACGGTAAGCTGCAAATATTGCATGTCGCTTGTATTGTGTCACACTAACTGGCTATTTTATCAATGTTGTGGATCGTGACGCCTCCACTTCTTGTCGTGCACGGGCAGTGAATGTTTTAGTCTACAAGACAAAAGGGACCCATGTCTCTTGTCGATGTGGAAGTACACTGTCGCTTGTCGCCTCCGTCAGAATTCTTCCCCTGATCCCCTTCAAGGAGACTTCAGATCGAAGCGACAAGTGGCAGGCGACAATCGAGAGGCAACAATGGCATGGACGTGAGCAGGGTTTTTTTCCTAGAGAGAGGCAAGGAAGGTATTTTTTCCACGGGGGGGGGGGGAAGCCACAGTTTCCCCAATGTTCCCTCAAAAAACATTGCTTACATTTGAATTTATCATGTTCGTGCATTAATTAACACATATTATTTTGGCTGAAATGAAATTACATATGTGAAATATATAATTTTTGGTTGACTTACATTTTCCAGGGGGGAAACGGCCCCACTTGCCCCCCTTCCGGACACCCATGAACACTGGCGACTTCAATCTAAAGCAAGAAATTCACCACCCATGCGCGAAAAACCTAATGCATCGACTCGCAAGCGACATGTGCAGCTTGCCCTGTCGAATCAATGCGAAAGGTCGAATTGATTACTGAGGGTTCACTTCCAAGCGATACGTATCTCTTGTCGCTTGTTACCTATTGCGTTTCGCTTGGTAGCGTGCCAATAAAGAGCTTCGTTTCACAAAGTTGCGGCATGATAGGCCGCACAAGCGTGCTTTGATTTCTGAAATCTTCAAACAACACATAAAAGTATGCAAAGTAAAAATTAAGACTCAGCGATTAGGGTAAATGTGATTATTTTCTCAATTCCACAGTGGGGCAAAAACTCCTTAAGTACGGCACTGACTGCACAACAGTTAATCCCTTCCTAACTCTACCGCGAAAGAAACTCTTCTTTTCCCCCGCCCCCTTCCGAATGCTCTGCGCCGAGACAGCTACGTGCAAGCTACGCGCTGTCAATTGACGCCGTAAAACGCATTTCACAATTATTGCCCAATTCGGTATGGCACGTAGCTGCTTACACACAGGAAGAAATCATGTGACCTACAAGAATTGTGATTGGTTGGACGGGTTTTGCAATATTGATTGGTACCCACAACGGATGCAATTGTATTAAAATTACAACACGTAAATTAGACAGGTGATATTTGTACCAGGTTCCAACAAGATTAGTAACCATTTTTTCGTCAGGAAAACTGCAAAAATTATAATTTTCAAAAACCACGGTGGTATTTGTAATCACATGCATGGTCTCGACATTTTAAAATGAATTTGATTATGCTAATTTATCAAATTATAGTGGTTCCAACAACATATGTACACTCACTCGGGCCTTATAAGACCACGTTTACACGTATGTGTGTGTGTGTGTGTGTGTGTGTGTGTGTGTGTGTGAGTAAGTTTGTGTGTGTTGGAGTACGCAGATATATTCTTGTAGGAACCGGCGTGTGTTTAAACACCTTTCTTAATGGGACCAAAAAAATTGTTGAGACTTTTGACGATCGCAACAAGGAAAAGGACATTTCGAGACTCCTGAGACCCCTTTTGTCCTGTACGCAAAGTATTTCAAAGTTACCAAAATTTCATATTTGTTGGATTAGTGTTTATGTGGCTGTGTTACACTCTGCCACCTGCTGGTGAAAGCTGGTACCTTCAAGGCTGTGTAAAACTGTGGTGTTCAATCGCATCTCTTCGGACCAGGAAGTGTGGGTGTGTAAAATCTTAGGTCTATTTCACATGTATTGGCACCGAACATCCCAGGGGGTTGAGGGGCAAGGAAAAGTTCGTTCGGCGGCCGAAGGGATTCCCCGCTCGTCTGTCCGTCTTGCTGCTCGCGAGCTGTCAATGTTGCCAACTTAAAACTTTGGACCCAAACCTGCTTTTCTATTATCTTGTAACACTACAATTGTAATTGTAATTGATGTGCTTTATTTTACTTCGCTTTGTGTGCCATTTTTGGCTAATTTGCGAAGATGGGGGATGAGTGATGATATTTGAAATTGATGAATCGACTCTCACAAACATCTATGCTAAAACCGGGATTCGAAACCGAGACCCCTGGCGTCCTAGCGCGATGTGCTAACCACTCTACCACGAGGGTCGGCTTTAATCCTATAATCAAATAAAATGATACCATATAATTTCTTCCTTCAAATGTGAGCCTATCTTTTGTGCTTATAACAAATTTTCAGTTTGGGTTTCACTATAATACTGGTAAATGCTGCAGATAAATCCATTCTTCCATAGCCAAGAAACAAAGAGCAGAGTTATCAGATGTTATCAGTAAAAACTCGTTACTTGTCTCCTTTCGGGCATGATGAAGAATAATGTATTTATCGAGGAAAATGAATTATTATTAAAATAAATAAGAATGGAGATTTCTGACCAAAGCGACAAGCGATCAGGCAAAAGGGAGGTGTGTTCATATCAAAGTGACAAGTGACACAAGTACTGTACCTCAGTCTGAAAGCAAGCCTATTTCTCAAATGCGAAAGCAGACCAAGGCGACACAATGCATGACATACATGACCTTCAGAAGCAGAAAGTGACACGTGTCGTTTACAAACAAGGATGCAACATTTTGAAACGAAGAAGCAGAACAAGTTGCACGTCTCGCCTGTTGCTTCCGTTTCTCAATATCGTGAATTGGATCGCCTATTGGTCAGGTGTTCGGGATCTTTCAGTGAATGCTTTCTTGTGGACTGAAGTGGCACGTCTTTCTTGTCGCTTGTCAATTCTGTGTAAATTTTCAGCGTTACTTGCCGACGTCTTGTGCTAATTGTTTCCTCTCGCTTCGGTTTGAATCTCTCTGTAAGCATGCCCACCAGACCGAGGCACCACGATAACGGTCCAGTGCGAGAAAGATGCAAGCGACACGTGTTGTTTGTAGTGTCGCATTTATTCGAAATTTTTATTTATTCAGAGTTGTGGTTTCCAACAGCTAGTTGTCGGATCGGTACGAAAGTTCAACAGGGAGGTTTCAGACGGAATTGAGGCGCAACTATGAGTTTCACACCTAAGTAACAAGCAACACGATCCTCTTAAGAATATAAGCAAACATTCACCGCAGCCCCGCTACAAGCAGACACCACCAGTTCCTCACTTGCAGGTCGCTTGATAACATGTAAAAGAATACAGGTTTATCACCTCACGGAGGCGATTATCACTATTGGGAAACAATGTTAATAACATGCAGTTTCTCTTCACTGCATTACCGTGCCATTTCAAGTTAACTGTGGATGGCAGACGAATAAATTCATCCTAAATTTAGTTAAAAATGCATCCATGTCCTTGGTTCTTCAACGCTATTTGTCATCACATCTACACGCAGCAATAAAATTGGTTGGTTGGTTGATTTGGTGTTTTAAGTCCAGATTATGCACAGTAAGGCTAATCGGGACTGGATCTACAGGGTAAAGAGGAATCCGAACCACCAAGTGCCTCCACCGGGTATCGAAAACGGGACCCTTTGATTACAAGACACAGCAATGAAGGTAAATGATTGGTAATAATTGCTGCTACAACCTTTTCAATCATTTCCATTGGCTGTTAGCTTTTTGGGGTAATAAATAATCTGTGGATGTTAGGTTAGGCAAGTTGGGTTTGGTTGTCTTAGAAGAGGAAGAGGACGAAAATGGTTTTAGCATCAATACCGATCTAAATGATTATTAGATGAGAGTCTTATTTTAAGAATAACACAATAGAATACCCGGAGAATCCTAAAGTCAAACAATTTTAAAGGCTTGTGTGTGTGTGCTGGAGGGGATGGAGGTAGAGTCTCGTGGGCATATTTTCATGCAAGTAGCTGACTAACTTAATTAATTATATCATGAACATAAGTGTAACAGAATCGAGAGAGAGTAAGATTGGACGGAAAGGATTGATTGAGAGGGACTTACTTACATTTATATAACCGATATCCATGACAGCATAACGATTTAAGAAGCCAGAGGCCCCAGTTCGAACCATAGTAAGGCATATAGCAATGTTTGTCTCATTTTCCACTTCATTAGTTTATAATTCATCCTCATCGTAGCGATCAAGCCAAGAGGTAGAAATTCGCTTTAAATAAAGGACACATATATACACACATAATGATTTATTATTATTTCGCTTTTCTGCTCCTTCTGGCTAATCGCGAATATGAGGATGAATGGTGATAAGATGATGTAGATGAAGGGACAATCATAAACATGCAAGGACAATACAATATGAGCCCAACAATGAATATACTCGCCACGAGTCCAGCCGCCAGAGCCTTGCTAGTCGCTAGTATGCAAAGTGCAGTACAGGGTGTACTACGTGGAAGTGAATACAATTGGGCTGTCCTCAGGATATAATATAGGCTACAGGGTGTCGCAAAACTCTTTCAACAACGCTTGAGTGCTGGTAGATATCATAAAAACAAGTAACTTTTCCTTATAAAGTTTACCTCGAAAGCGCTTAATTTCTGCGCTATAAGCGCTTAAAATCTATCCTGTACGTATGCAATCGAGCACAGCAAACGCTTGCTCTGACATAACTAGCAGGGTGCGTGGCAGGGTTGCCACTAGCGTTCATCGTTAAGTTAGACGACTTCACAACACCAACTTGCGTGTCTTGCCTGAGCAAAATCCAAAACATTAAAGATACTTACGATGTTGTAAAAAGCAGTGACAGTATTTATAAACTGACCAAGACAAATAATGGGCAGACTGAAATTCAATATTACTCATTCCTAAATATCTCCATAATTGATTCATTGATTGATTTGGTTTATTTTAATTCACTTTTCTGCCACCTTTGGCTAATCGCGAAGATGAGGATGATATGATGAAATAACAAATGAGACCAATGTCTAGGCCAGGATTTAAACCCGAGAACCCGGCGCCGTAGCGAGCTGTGCTACCACATCACCACGGAGTGTTTCTTCGAGTATCATGAGATATCAATAATTGCAAGGGACACGTGGGATAGGGGAAATCCACGAACGAACAAATGTAAGCATGATGTACATTCTGCCTCGTTTCGAACATTTGACATTCGAACAAAAGCTGCTGGCTGCTAGCGAATTACACAATGACTCCACCATCGTGGTTGCAAAACATGCCTTTACTGCAGAAATGAAATTTTCTTGTCAGTTATTCGTTCTTGATTTTTCTAACGCCATAATTGTTCCAAGGGCCAAAATATTCGTTAAGAGCACAGAACTAACAGACGTTATGAATTCAGTTTTCTTACAGTGTTCTTTTTACGTGAAGTTCAATGCACCAATAGGTGTAGTGGTGCAGGACCTGCTCCCTTTTCAGAAAAATCGGAACCTACGAAGACGAATGATCCAGTGACATATTTCTCAAGGCCGGAACTCTTATCAGGATCCTTCGGTAAAGAGATCATGTGTCGATCCCTAAACGTACTCGATCACCAAGGCGACTTAATAGACTGTTGTTGTTCGCAAAATTGTTTTTTTGTCATTGTGCAATACGAGTGACCTTTACAGTTCAGCGCTTGATATAAGTATGCATTTCTTGGCTTTGGCTTTTAATAAGCACTAATTTTAATGTGTGAATTTATTCATTTCTAAACGACGTGTTTCATTAAATTAAAAGCAGACCCACGTGGCGGAGTGGTTAGAACATTGCACTACGATGCCAGTGGTCTTGGGTTTGAATTGCGGCTTGGGCATGGATGTTTGTGAGTGTCCATTCATCAATTTCATCATATCATCACTCATCCCCATATTCGCAAATTAGACAAAAGTGGCACAAAAAGCGAAGTAAAATAAAGCAAATCAATCAATCAAACATTAAATTAAAAGAACCTTGCAATTACTTCCTTATGAGACCAACACGATTAGCAATAACACTAGCACAGATAGAAATAATTTGCAAGTAAACTGTAATAAAGTTTGGGTGTTCGAAATGAGTCAGCAAACACATCATGATTACATTTGATCGTTCGTGGATTTCCCCTAACTCACGTGTGCCTTGCAATTGTTGATATTGCATGATACACGAAACACTCCGTGGTGATGTGGTTAGCACAGCTCGCTACGGCGTCAGGTGTGTCGGGTTTAAATCCTGGTCTAGATATTGGTGTCATTTGTTATTTCATCATATTCTCGATTAGCTAAAGATGGCAGAAAAGTAAATTAAAATAAACCAAATAAATCAATCAATCAAGTATGGAGATATTTTGGAATGAGTAATCTTGAACTTTAGTCTGCCCATTATTTGTCTTGGTCAGTTTATAAATACTGTCACTGCTTCTTACAACATCGTAAGTAGTAGTAGGAGAACGGGCACGAGCGATCACCCACCCAAACTCTAACAATTTCATAGTGAGCTCTCATAGTGTAATTTAACTGAAAATCATGATTTTAGCTGATTTTCTAAGTGTAAAAAACTGAATATTTGTTTTACGCAAGAGCTTAAATTTCAATTTTATTGTATAAAAATTCTAAGATTTAGATAATTTCCCCTATGTCACCCAATTTTTTAAAAAAATCACTTTTTTTTAAATAACTAAAGCGAAATCTATTACTTTTTTAACTGTAAAAAATAATTGACTCATGTGAGTCAATTTTAATTTTTTTTTTGCAAAATACTCCAGTATGCATTCGGTCCATTTATATCTGAACCGAAGATACTGTACTTGCATTTTCTCATATCCACCAAGTGTTATGATATTGTTATTTACACTGTTTGTGCTTATAACTAATCAGTAACATCATTGCGGTACAAGATATATACAAGTTTAAGATATTCTAGTATTGGGGGGGCCACAAACGTAGCTACGTCAACTTAACCCTAGAACGCATATGTGGGGTCTCTCAGACCCCACGTAGTATATTAAAGCATCTTCTGATACAATAAATGCGCATCAGTTCTTCAGTGTTTGTGACATCTTACATCTGAATGTGTTCTTATAACGTACGAAATTATAGCCCCGTACCAATATCAATTTTTGTGAATTTTGTTATTTTGTATCATTATCCCATGTTTCCATACGTGGGATCGTTCAGACCCCAAAAAGAAATAATACATTTTTTGTAATGTTAGGCACTAGTTCTGTCATAGCAATGCATTTTGCTCTCGTTCAACTTTACCATCGTGCTTTTACAAGTGCTTCATAGATGCGCTAATGAATCAGCTTCACATCTAGTTCATAATATTCGTCTATAAAGCTATACTCCTATTTGGCCGCATTACTGTAAGAAGAAGAAATACATACTATTTGTCATGTTTCTTCCGGTAGCACTTTTGCTGTGCATCACCAATATTATTTACAACTTGTCACCTTTCTTGCTGAAAAATAAGTTATGTATGTAATATCAATGATGCATAGGATATTTGAATCATGGCATGTTTGTGTTAGTGTTGCATCCTATGAGTGTGATTTAGAGATTTAGAGCTTTTTTCAAGGTATTTGTTTCAACCAGTGAGAATGAGTTCTAAAAAAAGGAAGAATGAGCGTTCTGTGAATCCAGAAGATGGTAATTAGATTGAATTTGTCTCTGAGTGACTTGCTGAAGAGGGAGTTTTATCCTCTGAAGAAAGTATTCAGGACAGTGATGCAGAAGGATTCTTCGAAAACACCCAGGACATGTGCTCCGAAACATCGAGTTCAGCTGAAAGTGAATTAGACAGTACTGAGATTGAAACATTTTCTTCGGAGTCAGAAGCTGCTGCTTCAACTATTTTGACCAGAAGAGGTGGTACAATGTCGTCTTCTGTTCCTAAACCTATTGCACAAACTCGTCAACACAATTGCTTCACAATGCCCCTGGACCTGCACCAGGAACTATAACTACCACGCCAAAGGACCCATGGGAGTATTTCATTACGGAAGAAATATGTGATGAAATATTATATTGCACAAATCTTGTTGTTTGTTTGTAAAAGGATGGGAGGTAAATGTTTGAATAGATCTGTTAGAACTTGGTGTGGATAGTAATAACTGGATTGGGAGTGTGCAAGACAGAAAGAGGTGGAAGTTTTATGTTGCTTCATTGATGAACCTCCGGGTTTTGTGATGCCAGAGAGTTAGTTAGTTTGTAAAAGTTGTGATAAAATACGTGTGGATATCTCAAAACGACATTAATATGGGATTTCCTTGAAAAACTAAATATGCTGACCAAGGCAGTAATTTAATTTATTAAAAACATAAACTAAACGTAACGTTTCAACCTTCTAGCAAGGTCTTCTTCAGACTCTGTATCAAGTACAAAAGTAACAAGATACAAAAACAGGGCATTATATATACACAAACATTACTCCCTCCAGACTATTTAGAAAGTTGTTTGGAACTTTCTAGCAGGTGACTTTCACTTTCCAACTTTACTTTCACCTAAAAGGCTAAACACAATTACTTCCATATAGAATGTGGTTGGACTTTTAATCTCACGCTCTTTTCCCTTCATTTTTCTTCCTTCTCCTCTCCTCTTTCTCTCTTGTCCTTTCCACTCTTTCTAACATTTTCTTCCATTCTTTGTTTAACTTCAATCCCCCATTCCAGTTCATTGTGTCTTCTTCACCTTTCTTCTCTATTTCCTTGGCTTCCTTCCATTTTCTCACTAGCATTCTCTTCTCCCTTTATATCTGCTTAGCCTCATCCCACTCTATGTCATGTCCTGTTTCTGTCGTGTGTTTAAATATTGCATTTCTTTCTCTCTTAAGTCGTACATCATCCCTATGTTGTTTCAACCTATCTTTCAGCCTCTTTTTCGTTTCTCCTATGTACACACTCTGACATTCTTTACATTTCACTTCGTAGATAATCCCTTCCTCTTCCTCTTCCTCTTCTCTGTTTTCCTTTTTCTTGTTTCCCTTTCTGGAGGGAACGAAGAGGCAGCTTGATATTTTTGACAAAGAAATACAAGATGAAGAAAGAGGGATATTATTGGAACTTGAAATAGAAGAAGACGACAAGTTAAGCTTTCTAGATATATTGATGAAAAGGAAGAGAGGACAAGAAATTGAAACCGCTTGGCATCAGAAGAAGTGTGCAGCAGGGGTATTCAGCCACAAAAGAAGTGATGTAAGTGAGGTGACAAAAATACATTTTATAAAGAATATGGAGGACAGAATCAAGAAAATATGCATGAAAGAATGTGAAAAAGAAGGCAAAATAAATAGCCTATGGAAACAGCTGGAAAAGAATGGCTATGAGAAGCAGGATAGACTGGACATAAACAGAAGAAGGAAGAAAACGGGCAGGGAAGAATTGGAAGAGAAAGAAAAAGAGAGAAGGTTTGGAATAAGGAGTATGGGGAAGACCACAGAAAAGATATGCAAAGTGCTTAAGAAAGCGGGAATTAAAACTTACAGGAAGGGAGGGAGAAGCATCTTAGGAATAGCGAGGAATGCAAACAAGAAAAAGGAAAACAGAGAAGAGGAAGAGGAAGGGATTATCTACGAAGTGAAATGTAAAGAATGTCAGAGTGTGTACATAGGAGAAACGAAAAAGAGGCTGAAAGATAGGTTGAAACAACATAGGGATGATGTACGACTTAAGAGAGAAAGAAATGCAATATTTAAACACACGAGAGAAACAGGACATGACATAGAGTGGGATGAGGCTAAGCAGATATAAAGGGAGAAGAGAATGCTAGTGAGAAAATGGAAGGAAGCCAAGGAAATAGAGAAGAAAGGTGAAGAAGACACAATGAACTGGAATGGGGGATTGAAGTTAAACAAATAATGGAAGAAAATGTTAGAAAGAGTGGAAAGGACAAGAGAGAAAGAGGAGAGGAGAAGGAAGAAAAATGAAGGGAAAAGAGCGTGAGATTAAAAGTCCGACCACATTCTATATGGAAGTAATTGTGTTTAACCTTTTAGGTGAAAGTAAAGTTGGAAAGTGAAAGTCACCTGCTAGAAAGTTCCAAACAACTTTCTAAATAGTCTGGAGGGAGTAATGTTTGTGTATATATAATGCCCTGCTTTGTATCTTGTTACTTTTGTACTTGATACAGAGTCTGAAGAAGACCTTGCTAGAAGGTTGAAACGTTACGTTTAATTTATGTTTTTAATAAAATAAATTACTGCCTTGGTCAGCATATTTAGTTTTTCATAATCATGGAAACAAGGCTTAATGATGTTATAATGGGATTTCCTTATCTTGTTGTAGACAAAATATGTATTTGCAATTACTTTTACTCATATATTTTGATGGGGTCTACCAGACCCCACCTATGTAAAGTAGTAAATATTTTTCGGTATGCGTCCTAGGGTTAAGACCGCTATATTATGGTCTTCAGCTAAATCCCGTTACTGGTTGAACATGTTATAAAACATTAGATAATGAAACTTGTGTCTGACAAGTACTTTCTTTTGCAACTAGATGGCAAGCACTTACACACATATACTTCTATTTGTTAGTAACCCCCCTCCATCTTCTAGAAAAGTGTAATATGCAAGTGTATGTACAAACATTGATACATTGCTAAATATTACTAGATCGGAGAAAGTTACGCATGCCCAGTTATGAAAGCTATATTAGTACTCTCTATTGCAACTAGATGGCGAATGCTTACATACACACACACATGCAGACGCATGCTTCTATTCTGTTTTCATGTTTCTCCAAATACAATTATTTGCTACTAGATGGCAATACTGTGTAAAAAATATCCTTTTTCTCTTCGGAGGCTTTGTAATATGAAGGAACAGGCAATGCTCTGTTAGAAATATTATTGATTTGCAAAACAGTGTTGTTCGGAAAAGCCAAAGGTACCTGACGGAAGCATGTTTTCTGTTTGTACAGGTTGCTTAAGGTTACATGATTTATTGCAAAGCAAAGATATTGGCTAGTTAGGGAAAGTTATGTTAATAAATATTGTCTTGGGGGGAATGTTAACCGCTCCCTCTCCCTCTCTTTTCTTCTCCTTCTAAAAAATCAGAGACACAAAACTGAAGGAAATGCATGAATGGCGAGGTCATGTTGTGCGAAGAGAAATCAATGTTAGCGTGTAACACTGCCATATGTGGCGTGCGAAGAGGGGATCGATGACAGTTCGTGACATGACAGGCTAAACAAATTCAACTTGGAATAAAGATTGTTATTTGTTTCTTTGCGTGTAATAAAGAAAGACAATAAGTAATAGATTATGTCTTATAGATTTCTTGACCTAGTGATCACTTGCAAATTATTAAGATACTCATATCTCGAAAACTATACAACGTAGAATGGTGCGGTTTTTTCTATTCGCTTCGTCTCAACGTACTAAAGTCGACATAGCTTATCATAAAAAATATTGTATATTTTAAGAATTTGTAAAAAATATAATATATTAAAATGATAAAAATATCCCAAAAGAAAAAAATGCCAATTAATGTATTTGGCTATAAAAAGCAACATATTCCCCAAAAAGAGAGAATTCAGACAGCAGCATGCAAGTGATTTCCGATCTTCATCGTAAATTGAGAAGGTTGGTCATTATTCAACTTAATAGTATATGGTACGAAGGTGATGAGAATACCGGAAAGCAACTATATGTTTTTAACAACCACTATCCATTATATGAAATCCGTGTGACAGGAAAGATCCAAATAAGTAACTAATTCCCCTTTTTATCGAAATAAGAATAATCTATCTTCTTATGAATATATAAATACCAAAACAAAAATAAAATAAGAAATAAAAAATTATATCATAAGGAAATAAACAAAACAAAATTGACATATTTGGAAACAGAAGACGACAGGAGATTCCAGATAATTCCAGCGAGATTGCTAGTTTAGATGCACGTCTAAAGAAACTTAAATCAGATTTATTAGTATTACAAAAATTCTTTTAATGTAAGCTTACATGCTGAAATTACCAATACACAGTCTGAATTAATTAATCCCATAATAAAAATTGATTGGGAACTCAAGTCTTTACTTCAAAAATATACTAATTTACCGTCTCTCAATAATGTTGAAAATTTAAAAGAGAATTTATCTAAATTAGAAAATGATCTTGAGAAATTCCGTCAAATTCACACAACTACCTCGGAACATCTAAAGCAAGAACTAAATAACCAAGCGAATACTATTCGTACCGAACTACTTTCCATTATTGAAACTATCAAGACTCAAGAGCAATATGAACTGCTTAATGAAAGTATTCTTGAATTACGGGAGTAATTTTTATCTCTTGAAATTCCTCACTGGAATATATTAAATCCGAACTGCAGACAGATCAATTACATGCAGCCATAACAAAAGTTCAATCCAAACTACAAACATTAGAAGACTTTATCAATAATTTACCTTCATCTTCCGAATTAAATGCTATCGCTTGTAGTGTTGCAAGCATCAAATTGAAATTAGAAAGTTACGAAGATTTTGCAAAGATACAGGGTACCATAGCTCATATTGAAGACACTTTGACAACCATGAGAAACGAATTGACGAATGTACAGGAAACTCTGGAATATAAGTTGCCAAGCATAACCGAATCTTTAAATGTAATTCAACGATAGATCACAAAATTACAGAATATCAACACTGAATCTGAACTATCTCATTTTCACCATCTCATAGACGACATACAGAACAAATTGCAAATACTGCAACAATCTACCCCTACGCAAGATGACATTCAGCAACTTAAAAATGTCTTAACCAGTGTAGCATCTGCTACAGAATTAGATGTAGTTAAGCAGGCTTTAACCTAACTTCAAAACACAGTATCCAATTTACCCACTTCCCAGGAGATGAGATCTGTCAAAAGAGCAGTAAATAGAATATTGAAGTCGGAGTACATTAAGAATATTCAAGCGGAAATTGCTATAATTCAAGGTACTATTGCTACTTTACCTACCAATCAGATTGTGAATGAATTATACATGCATTGTTTGTAGAAATCAGAAGGCAGGTATTAGATCTTACAAACCAGAGCACAACATTGAAACTTGTAGAAAGTTTACTGGAGATTACTTCCAACATTAGATAACAAATTGCTACCCTCGAAACAAGTCAGGAATCTGCTTTATCAGGTTTCACATCAGAACTTCACGATCTCAAAGAACAATTTAAACAATTGTATGTCGATGTGAAAATAAAACCCAGCTACGATGAAGTGGTACGCACCATAAACGAATATCAAGAAACTGTAATAAGCAGATTAGACGATCTTGAATTACGTCAATTTTTCACTGTTGAGATAGTTAGGCTTGAGAATGTACCAAATGTACGAGGGCACTGGAATTATGTTAATGCAGGAAATGTTTACAAAATGTACTCTTACAGTCATTCTCATGAATTTTTCCTTGATGGTGAAATTAAATATTTAAAATGTGGCTATGTGAAGAAGTGAAAGCATGTGGAAGTACCAAATTTCACCATGCAAAGAAAAGATGGCATCTACAGAGCACTACAGATACCTGTTGTATATCGTAACGAATCTGGAAAAAATATAAAATACATGAGGATCAAGAATTATCTGTTTTCCCTGTGCAAGCTAATGACAAATTATTATTTGAAGTGAAACAATTATACCCCAAGGACACGACAAGATGGCGGATGGACTAGCTTACGCTTAGCTTAGCTCCGTGTTTCAGTTCCAAGTGCTCGCAGGTGCGTAAAGTCGGAAAGTTAAAACTAGTGTTCGGGGCAATAATAAGCTGGTGTCCAAGTTCTAACTGACTTTTATTGTGGTTTGTGATATTGTGTCGGTTTTTGTGGACAAAAGAAGATGCACACTCGGAAACAGCGAAAGGAGTCCACCACGCCGAGTGGATCGGGCAGCAGGAAGAGCAGCGGCCGAGGGGAGAACAGCGGCCACCCGTCACCCACCCAGGCGAAAGGACCCCAGGAGGTAAGCAAGGAGTCTCTCATTGAGACGATAGAACATTGCGTGAAAACGCAAATAAATTCCGAAGTAGTGCAGAAGAGTTTAGCAGACTTAATAGTAGAGAGGGTCACAGCTGCTGTAGTTGAAGCGCTTCAGCATAGCCTCAACTTCAACAGTGAAAAAGTGCACGAGTTTCAAATGCAAATCGCGTCGTGCGAAAGAAACATTGCCAATCTTAGCACTCATTTGGAAGAAAAAACTGCAGAACTGGAGCAATACCAACGGCGCCAGTCGATCAGAATATTTGGTCTCCCTGAAAAGGACAATGAAGATACCGACAAAATAGCGATAAAACTTTTCGAGGACAAGCTTGGATTGACAATTCAAAACGGTGATATTTGTCGTTCGCATAGGACTGGTCAAAAATCCAACAGGCCACGTCCTATAATCGTGAAGTTTGTCAGTTACAGGACAAAATCCCTGGTTATGAGGAACAAAAGCAAACTGAAGGGAACCCGGATCTCAGTTCACGAAGATTTGTGCAAAGCTCGGCTGCAGCTCTTGCATGAAGCAAGGGAAAAGTTTGGTGCTGCCACTACGAGAGACGGGAAGATCCTCGTCATAAGGGACGATCAAAGATTCTTCATTTCTACAAAGGAAGAGCTGCGGAACATGAAGTAAAATGTGCCTGTTGTGCCTTGGAAACTACACGGACAATGACAATCCTTTACAGTTTTCTGGTTCATGATCATTAACTTTTCATCATATTCACTTCTCAAGACATTATATACACATCCGTTTATTTCCACAAAATAGCGTTGAAACCTCATTTTTTTTCTCACAGATTTTTAAACGTACATATACTTTTTCCATTTTGTCAAATTGCCTATTTCTATATTTTTAAATTGCATCTTGCATATTTATATTTTGAATTATTTCTTTCATTTATATACACACATTGTTGAAATCTACATTGTTACCCAAATTTTGCAACCCTAGCGTATTAACATATATATATAGTATATATACCCCTTTGTTTTTTGTGTATTTTCTCGTTTTGCTTATTTGTATCATTATTTATAGGTATCTATGTAATCATCTCCTGCATTCTTGTATCCTACTCATATTTTTTTTATCTTACTCATTTTTATTAGTAGATTTTTTTCTTTTTAAAATCATATATTCATAATTACTTATATGTTCCAAGTATGATGATTAAGCCACATACAATTACATTTTGGATGACAAGATATTGTTTACCTTGTTACAATATTGTAAGACCCAATGCCTCATTTCTGCCAGGAAAACTAAATGTATATTACAAGACGTTCCAGGCGCTTATTGTTCGGGTAAACTGGAAAGAAACCAGGCTCCGTGAATAGCCCACGTGACGAGGTCAGTGGAGTCCTTTCCCCTCCCTTTAGCTTCAGGGACAGTTTTTTCCGTCAGGCACCCTCACCCCCTCCTCCCCGACTCAGCTATTGTCAATCGCCGCTCCCCAAACAGAAGCTAAGCAACAACCTCGAGTCATTCCCCAAAGAACTGAAAGTGTGCCACTTCAACACGGAAGGTCTGCTAAATTCTTTTGACGAATTTAAATACATAATAAACAAATTAAATTTTCAGATCATAGGAATTACCGAAACGTGGCTTAAACCACATATTTCGAATAACACGGTAGCATTAGATAATTATGATATTATCCGTAATGACAGATGTGATAGGACTCGAGGAGGTGTTTGTTTATATATACACAAATCATTACAATGGAAAGCACTCAAATTGCCTATTCAAAAATATAATGACATCGAAGCCTTAGCTGTCGAGGTAACCGTACAGAAGGTGAAGGTCGGGATATTAGTCGCATACAAACCTCCTAAAGTTAAGTATACACATCTAAGCGATATTGGGGATATCGTGCAATATTTTAATTTGAATTATGCTCATTACGTTGCGATTGGTGATCTCAACGTAAATATGTTGAAACAAAATGAACCCAACACGCGATTCTTAAACGACATCATTGCCGAGGCTCACGGTAAGCAAATCATCACAAAGCCCACGAGGGTAACGCCAACGTCAAGGACTTTAATCGACGTTATCATCTGCTCTGATAACCTGAAGGTGACCCACGTCGATCAGAATATAATGTCCGGTATATCAGACCATCACCTAACATACGCTGTGTTCGGAATCAACTGCACCAAAAAATATAACAAATTGGTTCAAGTCAGAAGCTTTAAGAACTTTAACGAAAGTGAGTTTAACAAAGACGCGGGAAATATTAATTGGGACTTAATATGCAGCAAACACGACGTAAACGAATCCGTTTTTCTCTTGAACAGCAACATTATTGCGTTGGCTGACAAACATTTTCCAGTAAAAACGTCTCGAGTAACTAGACCACCCGCCCCTTGGATATCTGAAAAAGTAAAAGAATTTTGGAAAATACGCGATTACTTTCACCTGAAGTATGTTAACACCGGAGATCAAGACGCGCTTCTCTCTTATAAATATTTTAAAAATCGTGCGAAAAAAGCCGTGAGAAACGCAAAATTCCACCATTATGACCGGGTTCTCAATGAAAAAGTTAAAAACGCTAGAGCATTTTGGCAGACATTAAAACGAGAGGGAGTTGTTACTAATAAGTTTAACCAAAAATTACCCTCAAGTATACTCAATGCGGATGCAATAAATGACTTTTTTGTAAATTCTGCTTGTCAGCAAACAAACACGACCGAGGTTGATAAATTAATCGAGTCATATAAAACACGGCAGACAACCGGAACCTTCAAACTGAAGAAGGTTAATGAGGCCACCGTGTTGAAGGAGGTCAAAAAACTACACTCCAATGCCAAGGGTCATGATGGCATCAGTCTAAAAATGTTGAGACTCTGCATCCCGCATTGCCTAAAGAGCCTAACTCACATCATAAACTGCTCTCTATCTCAAGGGGTATTTCCCGACGATTGGAAAAAGGCCGTAGTGACGCCCATACCGAAAACCACTGTTTCCCTTGATGTTAAAGATCTAAGACCAATAAGCGTACTGCCAATTATGTCTAAAGTTATAGAACGCATAGTAAAAGAACAATTAGTAGACCATCTGGTGTTGCATGACCACTATTCTCCACATCAATCAGGCTTCAGGAAACAGCACAGCACGGTAACTACTTTAGTTAGCGTTGTTGATGACATAGCCAAGGGGATGGATAATGGTAAAATTTCGTTTCTGGTACTCCTTGATTACACCAAGGCATTTGACTCCATAAACCACAACCTTTTGGCAGAGAAATTGAAATCTATCGGCATAAGAAATAAGGAATTGTTATGGTTTCGGTCTTATCTAACGAACAGGCAACAATGTGTAAAATTAGTACATGAGAATAAATCGTGCATGTCTAAATGGCTTGATATCAAACAAGGAGTACCACAAGGAAGTATTCTAGGACCTATCCTATTTTCGCTATACATCAAAGATTTTAATGATTCACTAAAACACTGCAAATATCACCAGTATGCGGATGACACACAAATATATATACAAACACCATTAAGAAACAGTGCAATGGCCCTAGAAGCATTGCAACAGGACCTAAATTCAATATCTAAATGGTCTGAATGTAATGCACTCAAATTGAATTCATCCAAGTCTTACATTTTAACTTTAGGCACAACGAGTAACCTCAAAAAGTTAGAACAATTACAACTCCCCCTCCCTACACTGAATAATTCCAAAATAAAGAAAGTAGAAACAGCACGCAACCTTGGCATAATATTGGACGAGAACCTACAATGGGGTTCTCATGTCACACATATAATTAAAAACTCAATAGCCAAACTGAAATCACTTTTTCCATTAAAACATATGCTAAGCAAAGAAACGAAAACTCACCTAGTCAACACACTTGTAATGCCAAAAATTGATTATGCTTCCCCAGTTTTTATAAACATCCACAGTGCTCTAAATTACAAGATACAAAAACTCCAAAACAGTTGCATAAGATTTATACTGAATGTCAAAAGAAGAGAACACATATCCCCGTACTTACAGGAACTTAATTGGTTAAACGTTAAGAATAGGAGAACATTTTTGGCATTGTCTTTATTGTACAGGATCCTGAACAATAAGGAACCAAGATATTTATATGATCAAATTGCTCCGTACAGGAAGAAAGGAAAACAAATTAACCTTCGTCAAAAAACACACTTCACGATTCCTGTACACAGAACAACACTCTATGGGAATTCTTTCATAGTCACCGCAATAAAAGAATGGAATGACCTCCCCCCACCACTGACCTCAGGGGAGCTCCACCCTGCAACATACAAAATAAATCTAAAGAAACATCTGCTGTCCAAACAATAGTGCCTGGCTTTGTCTTTTCTGTAATGAATGGGAATGAGGTATTGGTTGTAGTTTTAGCTGTAATAATTGTATTTTAATTGTGGTATTTAACTCTGTACCTTCAGTACATTAATTGTTTACATTATAAGTAGGAATGTTGTTTTTTTAATTTCTTTTTTTTTGTATTTTTTTGTATTTTTATTCTTTTTATTCTTTCTACTGCAACAAAGATCTTCAAGAAGCGGAAAGTGTCAATTGTAATATGTTTTTTTTTAAAGGGTTTGTTGTAAGAACGGCCCGCGAGGCCGAAACACGCCCTCTCAATAAAGACGATATTATTATTATTATTATTATTATTATTAATCCTTTTTATGTCATATTTTCTTATAGAATCCGATGTCAAGACAAGATATAGTTAATGAATTACACAGACAGGCTCGTCGTAACTACAAACGACTGAGTGTGGTAACGAAAGTGTGAATGATTTGTTTCAGGCTGATCTGAGTGAGATAGTCCCTCCAAGGGGGACTTTAAAAAATTTGGATAAGATAAATGATGGTTACAAATATATGCTTACGGTTATTGACACTTTTAGCAAATATGCATGGGCTGTTCCCCTAAAATCCAAGACTGGTGCTTGTGTTGCCGAGGCTTTTAAGTCGATATTTAGTGAGGGAAGGATACCAAAATATTTACAGGCAGATAGAGGGAAAGAATTTTACAATTGTACATTTGCTAAGTTAATGCAACAACATAATATTAAACATTATTCTATATACAGTGATCTGAAAGCTAGTATAATGGAACGATTCAACAGAACATTAAAAAATCGCATGTGGAGACAATTTACTCTAGAAGGCAATTAAAAGTAGGTGCAAATTTTACCCGAGCTAGTTCATGATTATAACAATACAGTACACAGTACTATTCACATGAAACCTGCTGAGGTAACCAAATCTGATGAGCAACGATTGATTTCTACTGTCTATTGTAAAAAGTATACATTCACTACAAAAAAGCCAAAGTTTAAAATAGGTGATCAGGTAAGGGTCAGTAAATATAAACAGTTATTCGAGAAGGGTTTTACTAAAATTGGAGTACGGAGTAATTTTCAGTGGTTCAAGTTTTGACAGGGAATAGAAATACATATATAATAGAAGATAATCATAACAAAATATTGAAAGGGAGATTTTATGAAGAGCAACTTAGTAAAACAAAATATCGAGATACATATCTAATAGAGAAAATATTAAAGAAGAAAAATAATAAATTGCATGTGGAATGGTTAGGTCTGACAGACAAAAGTTGGATAGAAGCAAACCAAGTGATTCTTTGACACCAACATGGAATGTGGTACAGCGTTTACTACATGTAGTGGAAACTAATAAAAAAATGGAGAGTTGTTACCTGATAATATACGATGCCTCATTGCATGCCCATCCGGTTGTGGAAAAACCACCCTGCTGGTCGATAATTTCTTGCTTGCCCCCAAAGCAATATGAAACCAGTCCTAGACCATCCCACCCTAAAATAATTCTAATAATATTAGGAGAAATAATTAAAAGCATCATAGAACCAACAAACAATAAAACTAAAATAATACCAACTGGCTAGATTGAAAAAATAGACACTTATTTCAAAGAGTTTAGAACAACCGAAATAACAACAACTCATGAAGCTCTACGAGGGACTGGGCATAGCTACATTTGCATCAACAATAAAACCTCTCGACCAATGTTTGAAAAATTCTGTTGTGGTATTCGATGATGTTATTCTGGAAAATCAGAATGAAATTAGAATTTTTTTTTTTTACACAGGGTCGTCACAAAGAAATAGACTGCTTTTATTTCGCCCAAACTTATTCCAAAATTCCCAAACAATTACTACGAGATAATACAAACTTAATATGTTTGTTTCGTTAAGATCATACTAATTTGAAACATATATACGATGATTATGTGGAAGGAGACTTAAATTACAACCAATTTTCAAAATTATGTTCATCTTGTTGGAACAGCGACGATATTTGATTTGTCACCATCGACATGACTCGGAAACCTAACAATGGTAAATTCAGAAATAAAATTAACGACTTTTTAAACGTTGAAACGATATACAATAATCATTAATCAAAAAATAAATATGACGAAACATAAAATAGAAGATAATTCGAAATTAGGAGAGTACTAGTCCAAATGTTTCAAAGGTTGGAAATCAGAGAATCAAGGTTTTCACGAACAACACAAGCGTTAAGACCAACCTATTATCGATGCAATCAGTTTTCTCGGTAAAGAGATTAAGAGTATTACAGAACAACATAAAAACCTCATGAATGAATTTGTACCTCTTACTGCTAAAAATTATGCAGATTTCCCTCCTACGCCTTTATCCAGCATCCACACTCTCCTGGTACTCAAGGAACTACCTGCTAAAGCAGCTATAGAAGAAGCAGAGAAAATCGAGTTGGGTCCCCTAGCAAGAGATTATTTGAGTACTGGAAAATTTAAAAAGATGAGGTGTTTGATTTGTATCCAACTATGGAGGGAAATGAAGGCGTAGTATGGAAAATTGGCAAGTCTAAATTTACATTCGAAGAGGTTAACATAAAAATTAATTTGGGTGGGAGAAACAGCTGGTCCAGATATCCTGGCACCGTAGGTCTATGGGAGCTCATTACCAAAAAACAACCAAAACATTTTACAGAAGATGATTATCAAAGTTACTCTGAAATTTTGACACTCTCTGATGCTTTGTACCAAAATAACGATGCCAGTTAGAAGCGTGTGAAATCGAGCAGCGGGGATAAATACAAAAACCTGATTAAACCTATCTGGAATCAACTAAAAACCGGTAGTGGTATAAAACAATACAATACTCCACCTAAGGAAATGGTTCGGGTAAACGATGTGAGAAAACCTATAGATAGGTTGCTGGTTATAGCAGGGGAGGAAAATGCTGGGAACAATAATTTCCATAATGAGAAAATGGGTATTGTAAACATGATTAGTGACAAATTAGCTAATTTTATTGTAAACGATCCTAAAGGTATAGGATACTTAATTCAAATTATCAATACTTTACCTCCTAAATTCTGGAATATATCAGAGGGTCGAGGTTTAGTAAATGATATTATTAATAAACTTCCGTTCGAGTTACACGTACCTGGTTACCAATATTGGGGCCCTGGTACAAAATTTGAGAAACGAATAGAAAGAGGGGACAAGGGTATTAATCCTCTGGATACAGCTTGCAAAGAACATGATATTGCATACAACACACACAAAGATCTGAATGATCGTCATGTGGCTGACCAAAAAACTGGAAAAGGCAGCTTTTGGAAGATTAACAAGCAGAGATGCATCATTGGGTGAAAAAATAACAGCATTGGGTACAGCCATTGCTATGAATACAAAAGAAAAATTAGGGTGGGGTTTGTAATATTAATACCCTGAAAAATAATAATAATAACAACAACAACAACATGAAACCAAAAGGAGTTGTATACCAAATACCATATCACGATCTTAAAAATTTAAAACTTAATTCGATTTTAACTTAAAACAACAAGAAAAGAAGAGACAATGTATAGCCAAAGGGAACGGAATGAAATTATTACTCAGTACGCCACAATTAAAACGATTGCAAAATGCAAGAAAAAAACAAACAGTGGAGGATTTATATTCAACATTCCAGCTATTCTGGCTGCATTGGGGGCAGTTGGGAGCTTAGCTGGGGGCAGTGCTGCTATTGCCAAAACTGTGATTTATTAGAGAAAAATAAGGCAGAACTATAGAAGAGCAAAAGCGTCATAATCTTGCCATGGAGAGAACAATAGGCAAAGGTGTGAAGTATACAGCAGTCAAAAAATAAAGAAAATGAAGAAGCTCTTACCAACCAAGACATTGAATCTTTAATTAAAATATTTAAAATTAAGCACTTCAGCGGAGTTTTAATGTCTTATTCTCTCCCCAAAGGTAGTCCTCACTCTCGAGAACATGGCGAGGTGAATTTGGACAAGACCGAAAACATTGGTACTCACTGAATATGCTATTATATGCTATTATAAACAAAATAACAATGCTTTTATTTTCAATTCTTTCGGAGGGGTACCCCCTACAGAATTAATTCGTTACTTAAAACATGTTAAAATTTATTACATTGACGATCGTATTCAAGATTTCGATCAAATTATATGTGGTCATGTTTGCATTACGATGCTCAGAATTTTAAATAAAATACCAAACATCAAATTAAAAGATTTTCAAAAGCTTTATTATATATTAAATATGGGATTTTTTCACCTCTCCAGCGAGACTTCCCTTTTGAAACTACACCTAAACAATGATATTATCTATCCAAAATCCATTCTACAGTATGTAACTGATTCCGAATGTAACTACCTACAACAATACTATATTAGTAAGTAATGAAAAATAATAATTCCTCCTGGACAATATAACTTATCTACTTTACAATTTGAACTTCCAACCAATGTCTTACTTTCTCAAAATTCTGTAACACACAGAGTAGAGATTGTAACTACCAATGAAGCAGTGGACTTATCTACCATGGTAGAACTTTTAGGATTTGTGAGCAATAGCAAATTAGAACCAGGTGTTAGGCACATAGGTAAATTTATACCAAAATTCTTAGCTATTGAGACATTGAATATTCACTGTAACATTACAAAGGTATGATTATCAAAGCAGAAGAAAATTCAATTGGCAGTCACAAAGAGACAGTTATTATTGCTACATTTAAACCGAATTCGGAATTTATGGAACCCATCTTCTATTCCCCAACCCCAGCAGTCTATTTCCCTGTTTCTATTTATAAAGTTAATTACATAGAAGTAACAATTACGAATGAGGAAAATGAAATCATCGATTTTGCCGGTGCTAATAGCACTGCGATAATAGAAATTGATATTTAAAATATATAAATAAATACCAAGATGGAAAATATTGAGAGTTATGAATTACAGTCCTTCCCTCGAAACATAACATTTGCAAATTTGAATCAGCCCAACAAAGAGATACAGTATGACATCACGGTGGGGGATGGATTCATTCATCCACATAGATCTGATCTGTATATAAAATTTGATATTGTAAACAAAGTAATGGTGAAGAATATATCCCATCCGGGGCTAATATGAAACTTATAGGTAATTTTGTTCCATTCTTATTTTCTCAAATTGAAGTCAGAAAGCATGATACAGTGATTGACAGGATTCATTGCCCTGGAATTACATCCACTACAGTAGGAACATTGAAACTGTCCAAATTAGAGAGTGCATATTATAAAATTGGTGGGTTCGAATCTGGAACAAATATTCAAGCAATAAGTCACACAGTACTGTTCCCCATGAGATTGCTACTTGGATTTTTCTCTGATTATAAAGAAATTATGTGAAAGGTGGTTTGAGTGTCATATTTCGCAGAGCACCCAATGATCATAATGCTATCATAAGATACAAAACTTTAAATGCAGATGGAACAGATAATGAGGCTAGTTTACCCGAAGCTGCGAAATGTGTGATCCAGTCTATGGAGTTGCGAATGCCTATAGTTGAATATGAATCTAATTATGCTCTCAAATACAAAGCAAACATCTTGAAAAGTCCTCAAATTCCGATTCAATTTTATACTTATCAATGCATTCAGAAGCCTGAAGAAGGTAAAATGATTGAATTTGACCTTACTAATCAGTTTCAATCTTTGCAATATGACATGCCAGAGTTTGTAGGTGTACTGTTTCAAACAGGGAGAGATGACAATCAGGAAAAGGATAGCAGCCAGTTTGATAATTGTAAAGTTAAAAATGTGTATCTGACGAATGGCAGAAATGAGGTGTTCCCTCGTGAAAATTATAATTTAAACATTGCAGAACAAGATTATTTGAAGTTACATGAACTTATAGTGCTTTTAAACGAGTAACTGAAGGAAACATAGACATGTATTATAATCCAGATGAGTTCATAATTCACAGACCAATGTTTTTAATAAATGCGTCAAAAAGAAAATTGGTAGATATAAATGATCAAACTAATATAAAATTGATATGTGAATTTCATGAAACTTTACCAGAAAATATTACATGTAGTGCTAAAATAATAGTACAGAAGTCATATGTATATGATGTAAAGAATAAGAGAGTAATTGGAAAATTTTAAGTAGAATAGAATAGAATATAGAATTTTATTATTTTATTATTCACTTCAGAGCCTTAGACTCGATAAAAATATATGAATATATATATGTAACATTAAAAATTAAATATAAATATTTTTATCAACTTTTTAATTTACATTTATTACAACGTTTTGTCTTAACATTTTCATAGTGTCCATATTCTCTAGTATGGATGTTACAATCTAATATTTCTAATTTATTGTCATGGCCATCGAGAGCTATTTTATTTTTTATTATAGTATAAATAGTACGATTTTTGTTGGTAAGATAATATGCAGACACTACATTTTTTCATTTTTATTTTCAAATAAACAATTTTTAAAATCATCCGTTGTCAGTCTTACTATATTTGGTAGTTTCACACCCTGAGCTTTATAATTTCTTCTTCTTTTTCATCAATTTTGACACAATACATTTTTGCTTTGAGTCCAGCAAATTCTCATATTATAGATCCTGCTGCTTCATCTTTCATTTACCCAGGGATCATCTTGTTATCAACACTGTATAGTAAATTATATAATGGACAATCTTTTGGATAGTTACTAAAATCAAAATGTTCTTTCATATGTAGTAAATCTTTGTACAAATCCTATGTTTCAATTTCATATATAAAACTATCAGTATCCATGTATGCTACTTCTATTTTATTTTCATATCTAGCTTGCATCACATCATAATGAAATTTATACATTTCTAATTTAGATAATTCAAGAATTGTAACACCCACAGCTATTGGGACATCACACACTACATCGATGTTACTTATTTCAATAAGAGTCATATTTTCAGTAATTTCTATAAAACTCTTGTATGTAGGATCAGCAATAAGTTTCAAATGTTTTTTCCAATTGGTCACCAAACTACACCTCAATCGATTTTTTTTTGTTCTCTAAAACTTTTCCATATATGGCATTAATTATTAATTTATAAAGATCTTTCAAAACTTTAGAATTTGTTTGTATTCGATTATTTGTATTTTTCACAATTATTGAGCTAACCATTTCGTTTGATCTAATTTTAAACCCTTATTGATTTTTGTATACATTAACCTTGCTTTTCATAATATTATAACATTCGATAATGATGTACATAATTATTTTTGTTTTCGAAAGTTAACATTAATTTTGTTTCTTCTGTATCTGGAACTTTTTGAGATACTGGTGCCATAGCTAATCCGTGGTGTTTCTCATGACACCATGGTGGGTATAGCATATCAACTTCCAATAGATAACCTTTTGGATGATCTTCAGGTCATTTAAAAAAAAAACTGTTTTCATGTTCTTCCTGGGTCATCCATTCGTAATTACCAATGGGGAGTGATTGAGGCATAACATACCCATATAAATTGTTCATATCAATATAGTGAATATATTTAGATGTTTTATTAGCATCATAATCAGATAAATATTTATTTTTTGCTTTTATATATCTCAAAGGACACTGTACTATACCTCCACGTATAGCAGATTCAACAAATGTTTTGGTTGTGGATAAATCTGACGTTAACTACGCACGAATGACAGAATATCTTTTCCTGGAACTTACCATCAACAAACAGAAGCTACTGCTGGATGTTGCGTACCGTCCACCTGGAACATGCTTTGTAAATTGTGAAGAGGAACTGGCTAAACTCATTCCCATGTATTCGCATGTATTATTACTGGGCGATCTGAACTTTCATTTAGAAACTGACAAAACCCGAAGTAAATAAATTCCGCGCTGCTATCTCTTCTTACAATCTAAATATTTTGAAGCTCGATCCTACCTTCTACACGGCTACCTCGCATTCTTGGCTAGACGTCATCTTAACAGGAAATTGCTCTCGAATCACCAAACATGGACAAACGAGCGCCTGCGGTCTCTCGTTCCACGATCTTATTTACGTTGCTTACTCACTCAATGTTCCGAAATCCAAGCCAAACATAATTGAATACGCGATTTAAAGAAAATTAACTTCGCTTCACTAAACGAAGATGCTACAAGAACCCCATGGAATTCAATATACAGCTTCACTAATATTAACGATAAGCTTAATGAATTAAATAGTCTAATCTTACACCTTTTCGACAAACATGCTCCACTAAAGAAAAGACGCGTGACGCGGCCTGCTTCCCCCTGGATTACTGACAGCATTCTCGCACTTATGGCGGAGCGCGATTCAGCTCACCGCAGGTTTAAATCTGACAAGCGCCTCAAATCTCCAAGTACTTTAAATAGTTTTAATAACTACCGCGTGTTGAGAAATCGATGTAATCAGGCCGTGCGCAACGCAAAGAGGAAGCTTTCTTACGAATTATTAAATATGCAAGGCAACCCCCGAATGTTGTTGAATAACTTAAGAAATCTAGGGCTAGGAGAGAAACGTAACGTAGATCCTACTCGTGTTTCGTCCCTTGATGAATTAAATACACATTTCTCTCTCTCTAATTCAATGAATAACGATGCTAAAAATGTTACTATTAGAGCTATAGCAAACCACAAAACAGAAATGATTGAGTTTAATTTTAACCCAGTCTATGAATTCCAAGTTTCAACTGCAATCGGTCGTATCAAATCTGGTTCTGAAGGAGCCGACAACCTCCCATTGCGACTAATAAAGCTGATTTTACCTCATGTATTGCCATACATCACTGACATTTTTAATATTTCTCTGCTCTCTGGTATTTTTCCAGATAAGTGGAAAATTGCACACGTTCTTCCTCTCGCCAAGACTGACCCCGCCACTTCCATCGACAATTTCCGACCTATCAGTATTCTTCCCGCGCTATCGAAAGCATTAGAATACATTGCTCACGACCAAATCCGCCGACATACAAATGAAGTTCTGGCTCCGTTTCGGTCGGGATTTAGACCTAATCACAGCACTAGCACCGCCATGACTCACATAACCGACGACGTCAGACAAGCTATGGACTGCAGACAGGCGACAGTTTTAGTTTTATTGGACTACACGAAATCTTTCCAGTCACTCGACCATGATATTCTCATTTCCAAGCTAAAATCATTTTTTAATTTCACCACCTCTGCAACGGACTGGGTCAAATCCTACTTAACTGGTCGTAAAGGAAGGGTGGTTTATGGTGGCAAGTGCTCGGCGCTATCTGAGATCACTTGTGGCGTTCCTCAAGGAAGTGTACTCGGCCCTTTATTATTTTCTTTATACATTAATGACCTGCCAAATATCTCAAAACAATGCCGTTATCACCTGTATGCCGATGACCTCCAGTTGTACTATTCTGCACCCCCAGTAATGTTAAGCGATGATATTTCCAAGGTTAATGAAGATATAGAGAGGGTTGTTAACTGGTCGCTAGACAATGGCATGTATATTAACTCTAATAAAACACAAGCAATTTTGATTGCTTCCGATAAACTGAAACGTTACGTAGATCTTAACATTCAGCCTTCCATTCTTGTAGATTCGACTCACATTCCATTTAACCAAACTGTTAAAGATCTGGGAATTGTATTAGACGGAAATTTATCATGGTCACATCACACAAGTTCGGCGTGTAGAAAAGCCTTCGCATCTCTGTATTCTATAAGACGCATGGGCAAGTTCCTCCCCACCTCTATCAAGGCCAAACTATGTCAGTCCTCACTTTATGCCATTTAGATTATTGTGACGTAGCGTATTCCGGCTTAACAGGTGAGTCAGCTAGACGTCTGCAGAGTGTTCAAAATGCCTGCGTACGATAAATTTTTAATTTAAAATATTGGGACCACCTATCAACTTATTTTCTCAAATTGGAGTGGCTACGTATGCAAGAAAGACGAACGCTGCACACACTGATTTTACTTTACAAAGTTCTCAACCTCAAGTCACCTTCCAATCTCCTCTCTCGCTTCCAATTTCTTCACGAATTTCACGATCGCGACACCAGATCACGCAGCTCCTCAGTTCTATCTATCCCCGTCCAAAGATCAAATTTCTTCTCCAACTCTTTCTCTGTATCGGCTGTAAGACTATGGAATCAGTTGCCAGAAAGCACTAGAGCAGTAAGCTCCGTCGGTTCCTTTAGCAGACGTGTTCGCCACTCTCTTCAGAATTCTCGTTAGATCTTCCCCTGTCAAGCAGACTAAAGGGCATATGCAAGTGCATTAATTCTTAAAATACTTTGTAATTACTTAGTATATACAGTTTCAAATTTTGCATTCGATATATCGTATTTTGTGTATTATATATTTTGTATTTTTTGTGTTATATTCAGGGCGTTAAGACTTGTGTGTATGAATATAATGTGTGTGTTTGGACTTATGTGAAATGTACTTTCTGTATAATTAATAATATATAATTTAATGTATATGGTTGAGTGGAAGAAAAAGCTTTGTACGGCCTTAACTCCGCCATTTAAAACAAGGCATTAATAAATAAATAAATAAATAAATTTCAACTACAGTATCTAAAAGCATAGCTTGCCAAGATAAACCAGGTGTTGTACACATAAAAACAGGATCCAAATTATATTTTTCAAAACAATTTTTTGGAAAAATGTCGAACATATCAGCTAACAAGAAAACATCTAATTTCAAATAATAATCATGATAATCTCCCATTGCTTCACAACCTAGCATGCCCCAAATTGTGTGTGCAAGTTGATAATCCTCCTCGCTACATTCTTTATCATGAAGATGGTTATAAAATGTTTCTCTCGGTGGTAACTGTCTCTCTTCAAATTTTTGAAAATCATCCATGTATTGATAGGGGTATATATACAATGTATATATATGTGTGTGTGTGTATATATATATATATATATGTATATGTATATATATATATATATATATATATATATATATATATATATATATATATATATATGCCCGACCCTGTGGCCGAGCGGTTAGCACATCGCGCTGCGACGCCAAGGGTCCCGGGTTCGAATCCTGGTCGGGCTTGGTTGTTTGTGAATGTTCATTCATCAATTTCATCCTTTCATAACTCATCCTCATCTTCGCAAATTAGCCAAGAGGCACAAAACGCGAAATAAAATAAACTAAATCAATCAATCAATCAATATATATATATATATAGGGTGTCGCAAAACTCTTTCAACAACGCTTGGGTGCTGGTAGACGTCATAAAAACAAGTAACTTTTCCCTATAAAGTTTACCTCGAAAGCGCTTAGTTTCTGCGCTATAAGCGCTTAAACTCTATCCTGTACGTATGCAACCCAACACAGCAAACGCTGCTCTGACATAACTAGCAGGGGCCCGTCTCAGGTTTGCCACTAGCGTTCCTCGTTAAGAGAGACGACTTAAAAACAACAACTTGGGAGTCTTGCCTGAGCAAAATCCAAAACATTAATGATACTTGCGATGTTGTAAGAAGAATTCACAGTATTTTTAAACTGACCAAGACAAACAATGGGCAGACTGAAATTCAAGATTACTCATTCTAAAATATCTCCATAATTTATTGATTGATTTGGTTTATTTTCCACCTTTGGCTAATCGCGAAGATGAGGAAGATATGATGAAATAACAAATGACACCAATGTCTAGACCACGATTTAAACCCGAGACACCTGGTGCCGTAGCGAGCTGTGCTAACCACATCACCACGGAGTGTTTCATATATCATGCAATATCAACAATTGGAAGGGACACGTGAGAAAGGGGAAATCCACGAACAAACAAATGTAAGCATGATGTGTTTGCTGCCTCGTTTCGAACACGCAGACTGTAATGTTATTACAATTTATTTATTAGAAATAAAGTGAACTAGCGCTATTGCAAATCGAGTTCGTTATAAAAAGCAGGCTGAAAAGAAACAAAAATCTCCGACAGATGAATATTCTTGAGCCTCTTTGGTGACTGAGAACGTTAAGTGATGAACACATGATCACTCTCTACCGAATGTTCCGGACACGAGTTCCGACCTGTACAAAAATGTCACTGGATCTTATGTCCTCGTATTTACGATTTGCCGGAAAGTGTAGGAAAATTACGTACAATGAGAATAATATAAATTCACACGAATTATTCCGGAAATTCATCTAGATATCAGAATCTCGCTCGTGTGCTACAAAACGTTGTTTCCAGGGTGAACTAAAAGTTGACATTTTGGTACCTTCCGAAAATATTACTCTTACATTTCAATGTTGATATCAAGTTGCTACAATGAATGATAAATATGTACAATTTATGACGTGTACTCAATGGTTTCCTTTTGATTATTTATTTTTTTTCACGTTCCATGATAAGAATGCTAAGCAAAGACACAAAATGAGAAAACTAGGTCGCACACATGAAAAGAGTGTAAATTACGAGGATTTCTCTTGATGTACCAATATCAAACGATATCCTGAAGTGCTGAACAAACTAGTACAGACACCGAACTCAATGTAATTCCTTTCAATGAAATATTAATTTCTTCCTACAACTTCTTTAATAGAGTATTCAAGTTTAACCAGTTTGAGTGGAGAAAGAGAGAGAGAGAGAGAGAGAGAGAGAGAGAGAGAGAGAGGGGGGGGGGAGTTTTTCATTCGCATGTTCCTAGTATTGCAAATAATCGTTGGAAATTTCTTGATACCAATTTTTAAAACACATAATTTTTCTTACATGCATATGAGTTTTCGGTAAAATTTATAGGTTGCCACTGTTTTCTAAAATAAGCTAGGGGTCTTGGGATCGAATCACAGCTTGGGAATGTATGTTTGTTAGTGTCCATTCATCAATTTAATCATATAATCACTCATCACAATCTTCGTAAATTAGCCAAAAGTGGCACAAACAGCTAAGTAAAATAAAGCAAAACATCAATCAAGCAGTGAATCAATCAATCATTAAATTAAAAGAGCCTCGCAATTATTTCCTTATGAGACAAACACGATTAGCAATAACGCTATTACAGATAGGAATAATTTTCAAATAAATTGTAATAACTCGGGTTCGAGTCCTGGTCGAGCCTGCATTTTTCGATGAAAATTTCTACATTACAGTTCGAAACGAGGCAGCAAACACATCATGCTTACATTTGTTCGTTCGTGGATTTCCCCAATATCACGTGTCCCTTGCAATTGTTGATATTGCATGATACACGAAACAATCCGTGGTGATGTGGTTAGCACAGCTCGGTACGGGCGCGAGGTGTCTCGGGCCTAGACATTGGTGTCATTTGTTATTTAATCATATCATCTTCATCTTCGCGATTAGCCAAAGGTGACAGAAAAGCAAATTAAAATAAACCAAATGAATCAATCAATTATGGAGATATTTTAGAATGAGCAATCTTGAATTTCAGTCTGCCCATTATTTGTTTAGGTCAGTTTATAAATACTGTGAATCCTTCTTACAACATCGCAAGTATCATTAATGTTTTGGATTTTGCTCAGGCAAGACTCTCAAGTTGTTGTTTTCAAGTCGTCTCTCTTAACGAGGAACGCTAGTGGCAACCCTGCAACGCACACCTGGTAGATATATCAGAGCAAGAGTTTCCTGTATTGGGTTGCATGCGTATAGGATAGACTTTAACCGCTTATAGCGCTGAAACTAAGCGCTTTCGAGGTAAACTTTATAGGGAAAAGTTACTTGTTTTAATGATATCTACCAGCACCCAAGCGTTGTTGAAAGAGTTTTGCGACCCCTGTATATATATATATATATATATATATATATATATATTGTGTGTGTGTAAGCATGTGCAGACTCCACCATATATAGTGATTAACAAATCACATTGCTAAACCAAGACAGAAGCCAGGCCTGTTATTTATGTATTTGTTTTGACGTCGCTTTTCTACCACTTTTAGTTAATCGCGGCGATAAGTGATGATCACATGAAATTGATGAAAGGGCAGTCACAAAGAATATCCATGCCCACGAGTGACTCGAACTCGGGAACATTAATGACGGGATCCAAAATCAAACACTTAACGCACTTGACCACATTGGCCATCGAGCTGGCACGAGTTTCTTTGTAATTCATCCACAAAGGGAGGAGGAAGTTAATCTTATATTGATGTATTACGTTTTCCCACGAAATTAGATTCTATCCTTTTACAATGTCTAGAGTCTAGAAGACATATTTCAATTTTTCAAAAATAAAATATATCTGAAATATGGTTTTATAAACACAAATCAGTTTAGGTAGAATATTTCTGCAATTTTCAATAGTTTGTGGACAGTGAATTACGGGGGAAATGTTGATTTGAATACAGTTGCCACACTCATCTAGCCTACTCTCCTATCAAATTCATCATTTCATCATTCACTTTTAATCTTACGGATACCATAAAAACGTAGAAAGCGACATCAAATAACAACAGCTGCATCCTACATATACTAGACATATATAAATTATTATGAACACTCCATTGTAAATAACAATCATCTGTGAAAATTTAAAGGTATGAAGGATAATAAGTATTGTGGCGTAGCGAAATATTTGATACGTAAAATTGAATTCATTTTCCCATACGCAACTTTAGATTTTAATGTAGCGGTGCCATAAAGACAGTCGTGATTACTATTTGCTTGATTTCTATAACGCAATTTATTGTTATTATGTGCTGTAGACTTCTCCATATTATTGCGGAGGTCTTATTCCTTGCTTTTTGCCTAATATCCTACTGTAAATGGTTGATAGAACCAAGATATGTACAATTAAAACTGAAGATATTCCCCGTACGTTTGCCTCGCTACGCGAGACTCGCGCGCTTTACAGACCTCTTGGTCACGTCAGAGCTCGTAGCGGCTCCTGGCTAATGGGAGGCTGAAGTATCTCGGAATGCTCTTCCTATAATACTCCATAATCGTTGGTCAAGTGTTCCAGTTCCTGTTCTAGCTGGCAACGCCCAAACTCGTTTTGTTTTGACGAACTCGATACTTCTGTTTAAATGTGTGCAAGCATTCAAAATAAAAAATGTAAAGAAACAACATACAAATACTTACGCAGGGATTTAGGTATTGATACTCGTATATGCGTATAATGCATTTTCCTATATACAAGACAACACAGAGCCTCCCCGATGGCGCAGTGGTGTCGTCGTCGCCTTATAATCTAGTGGCCCCGGGTTCGACACCTTTTGGAGGCACATAGTGGTTCGGATTCCACTTTAAACTGTAGGTCTAGTCCCAATTAGCCTTACTGTGCACAAAGTAGACTTAAAACACCAAACCAAACAAGACAACAGAGAGAACAATGAATGTACCTTTGGTATTGGTCCCCACCAGGGAACTTTGTCTATGGAATAAACTTCGAGTTGAAGATATCGAATTCTTTCCTTTATGACAGTGGCGTAGCAGCCGCCCCCGCAATGCGGGGTGGCCCTAGAGGCATTGGTCTCTCTAAGCTCCTGAAAGTTTATACAGTGTCGAGTAGTGTAAGTGTATTGTTTCAAAATAGCACTTTGTAGGTATGCATTTGTAGCCTCTGTTTTTTACCAATCGAATATCAGTTTTTGACATATTTTGACAATTTTTTGTCGACGTTTTTGCGTTTAGCGATGTTTTAGTAAAATTTCCCTTTTCTCCCACCTCGCACTTGGTAGGTATGTATTTGTAGCCTCTTTTTTTTACCAATCGAATATCAGTTTTTGACATATTTTGACAATTTTTTGTCGATGTTTTAGCGTTTAGCGATGTTTTAGTAAAATTTCCCTTTTTTCCCACTCGCACTTGGTAGGTATATCACGATCTTACGTGATATAACTTAACCTATCCATTTTATTCGTGCTAAACTACACGAGAGCCTCTACGTGCTTTGACCTACTTAGAGAGTAGTAAGTATGCTTCGTTCTGGAAGTACCCTTTGACCTACTTTTTATTTTACGACGTTTTACGGACTAAACTAACCTACAATGAGAGAAAAATGGACAGAAAAAGCTCTGGCATCACTTTTTAAGCTATTTTTTACCTCCTGCAAATCTTGCTCTTATGCTACCTCGCCCTTTGACCTACTTTTGAAATGACTTACGACATTTTCCTATAAGGAGGCTGTCTCCTCTTACTGTAAGGTCCCTTAGTGTAATCTACTACGACCTGCTAATATAGGCTTCTGCTCTCAGTGTAATCCGTTTTACGGACTAAACTAACCTACAATGAGAGAAAAGTGGACAGAAGCGAAGCTCTGGCATCATTTTTTTTTTAGCTATTTTTTACCTCCTGCAAATTTTGCTCTTATGCTAACTCGTCCTTTGACCTACATTTTTGAAATAACTTAAGACATTTTCCTATAAGGCTGCTGTCTCCTCTTACTGTAAGGTTCCTCAGTGTAATCTACCACGACCTTGTGCTCTCAGCGTAATCTGCCACGATGTTTTTTTTTTTTAAACTCATGTGTGATCTTCTACAATGTGTGCCCCCCCCCTGCTACGACCTAAACGGGACACCTCTCTACTACGATGTTTTTGGGTTCCCTCTCCTCCTGCTACGATGTTTTTCTCCTCATGATGCAAAAAAAATGATATTGTAGCGACTGTGCCGCGTGAAGGGCATGTTCAGTGAACAAATAGGAGAGTGGGGGAGAGTACAAGCAAGCGCCCCCTCAAGTTTTTTTTTTTTTTTAAGAACATGACGACCTATGTTTATTTTGGTATGGGTGGACAGAGGACACCGAGACTCGACCGACGCACTACACCCGACCTCTCTACGACTATTCGTTCAAAAGTTACGAGTGATCAAAGTTTTGGGAGGTGGTGGGCTAACTTCTTACCCCTTGACCCCAGGACCACCAAAACTTGGTATACGTATTCTACACCTCCAAAATCGACAGGGGGCATCTAACGATCCCGTATGGGGGTGTTTTTCGATATATTTTTTCGATAACTCTTACCATTTTCGAGATATTTGCAATTTAAGATTTTTTTAACGCTGGACTTAGAAAATTTTTGGAATATTTTTTTTGTTCCATGACGACCTATGTTTATTTTGGTATGGGAGGACAGAGGACACCTAGACGATGCTAACGCAAGAAATCCCAGCTCTCTATGATCATCCTTTCGAAAGTTACGAGCTATGAAAAAAATATTTTGGCAATTGGCACACCCTTGACCCAGGACCTCTAAAAACTTTGTACACGTACTCTGCATCACCAATATCGACAAAAGGGTCAACGGGGAGGATTTTTGCACTATCTCTCTCTCTCACTGTTTTTCGAGACATATGCAATTTAACGCTGGACGTTTGAACGTTTATACAGAAAGGTTAAAACGTATTGTCACGAATAGTCGAACATGTCGCGAAAGGCAAAATAAAAAAAAAATAACTCCCAAATTCAAAATCGACCAAACAAGAGATAGTGAAAAAAACAAACAAACATGGAACCTTACAACATCCATTGAATAATCGACATTTTGCTGAAATGTCTCCGGCGTTCGCTGGATGATCATGAAAAATTAAATTTCTAAAATTGCAGGGAGAAGAAATGATAATCTAGAAGTCTCGATTGTGATAACAGGAGAGATGGACGCGAAGAGAAGACGAAGAAGAAGAACATAAGGAGATTAATCGATGCGGACAAGATAAACGATGATCTAATCAATAACATTACAGCATTAAGTGCCATGCATTCTTTCTTCGTTTGTAATAAAATTAACAAGTTATAAAAAGGATAGCAATCCAACTTGTCATTTGACCTCCTTAGTGAAGCATGTTATAAAAAATATATATATATTGAAAGTTTCCAGTTCGTTTCATTTCGCGATTCATCCTCATAGCCGCGATAAACTTAGGAGGCACAGGCTTGTATACATTCCATCTTTCGTTCGGAGGGACAAGGTAAACCGAGCACCTAACCAACCATTCAATGATAATAATATTCATGAATTTTTGTTTGAATTGAGAAAGTAAAAAAAATGATCACCTCCTTTAAATATCACATCTACTCTAAAGCATTCTTTCGCTGTTCATATTTTCCGTCCTTGAATTCGAATGTGTGTTTTGTCTAACAATTGATTAAATTAAGTACCGAACATTATCGAAAAGCAATTCTGAAAACAATATACTGAAAATATTAACATTATAATAAGTGTCCTTCCATAGCCGTTTCAGTCTTCAAACTGCTTCCAACACTGCTTCTGCATACTTTTCAAAAAAATCAATTTACCGTACGCCCTGGCCCTTTACAGATTAACGAAAATCGTCTAAAGTTTGAAGTTGTGACCTTCTCTATACCGTTGCAAGCTTTTTTTGTGGTTATTCAAAGTACCTCATTTTCGCATATTCAAATACACACCAGTGAAGGGAGTTCATGTCTCATTAGTGATTTTAAATTTGTATTTTTGGGACCATGCACACACTTCCTAACATTGTTGCCTTGTAGTCGATGAGTTGTGCGGGTACAGATGTGAAGTAGTTAATAAGACCCCACACAGACAAGTCCCCCACCATTTCTTTCCGACATAGTTGTTGTTTTGTTACTAGAAAATTGTTATGATTACAGTACACCTGTATCAGTATAGAATAACATGGTGCCATTTTCTGTTTCTGTTGCCAGCAAAAGCAAATCTACAGGTCACAGGTTCGAGAAACAAGACATTTTTTAAAAATTCTCCTGCGCATAATATGGACCACCTATAGCGATGATATAATATATATCGTATTAACAAATATACTTCAAAGTTATGTAATAAGATTTTGGTTTAGTATTTAATCACAGCAGCAAAACAAACTCTCCATTCGCTTCACAACAGAAGTTAAGTGCATTTTGCATACATGAAGAAGCAGAAATTTACGCCCCGAGGTGTGCTGTTGGAAGACTATACAATAAGACACGGCACCCCATTCTTTACAATAATAAGTAAGCAGTGGAGTAAAAAATCCTCTGTTTTATTTTGATGTGAAGAAAAGTTTTAGTCCATGCATTGATCTGATCCCCCTTGTCCAAAATAATAATAATAATAATAATAATAATAATAATAAGCTCCGGTCTCATCTGGAGATTGCAACACTGATATGTCCGTCTATTCAGAAAAAAACAAAAGTTTTAACATCCATGGACAATACCGTACAGCAGCTGTTGCGTCCCCCATATGTAAAGTTTCTTTTTTTCCTCGTTAGCTGAACGCGAAGATGAGGATTGGAAGATGCTCGAGACTCCCCGTTCATTCGGGTATAACATCTTTCCTTTCTAACACTCCATTTTTTTTCTGTAAGAGGGGGCATTTCTTTAGATACCAGGAGAACCTGTCTGATGTGACCGCTCTCTGTTTCCAACTTCGCCACTGGACCGTTAACAAAGCCAATTTCTACACAATTCATAACCGTTGGTTGATATGTAAATATATTCAGCAATACTGAAAACTCACAGACGTGATGATGATTCAAGCAGATCACGATACAGCCGTATGCATGTAAAACTATTTTCGTCACACACAAGCAAAAAGGTAAAAAGTAACATTTCTCTCCTTCCCTCGCTTTTAGCCATCTTCAAAAAAGTAGCGTCCAGTATCCTTCTAGATAGGAGGTGAAACGTGACTAGCGAAAGTATTGAAATCGAAGTGTGAATTATTTTGTTATGGTCTCCCTCCCTTCTTCGCATGCATGTTTCATATCACGCTCGCTGACTTTGAAATAATCGAAAACAATTTCAAGACAGCACAGGTTATAACCCATCGTAACTAGGTCTGTTTTTTTTTAAAAAAAAATAATAATAATCGTCAGTCCATATGACAATGCTTTTGTGACGTGCACGCCCTTTTTGGTTGCTGTCCGTGATGAAATTTTTTATCATTGATAGGCCGGGGACTGAGCTTTTAACTTTCCACATTTACAAACAATATCGTTTACAATAATACCTTCGCTAGAAAGCACAGTGCAATAAATATCCTTTTTTATATATAAATATTTTAAGTTATGCAATAACTTTGGACAGCAGCTAATTATCATGGCGTTATATTCGCGTCCATGTCTGAAACTAGTCTTTATACACACAGCCAACTCACTCATGCAATATAATATCTGATAGTAGAGGTTGACCGACTTAAACTCAATCGCTATTTAATATTCGCAATTTATTCGCATGTACTTATAACTAATTTGCACGGTTGTTAATTAATTTGTATGTACTTAGAATTCATTTGCATGTACTTAGAGTACTTTACATTTATGTATTTGCATGTTTATAACTTTTTATGAATATATAATTATTTATTTTATGAAAAATATGTATATAGAAGGTAATTAGAGGTACTAAATGCTATGCATATGGTTTTATATTCATTACTGCAAAGTATGTAATGTATAAAATGTTAATATTAATGTTTATAATATTGAAAATAAGAGTTTATGGTTTATGAACCGATATGAAAGGTGTTAATGGTACGAAAGAAGACGGTCCCGGTACTCGAACCCTCGATATGTAATATTATTAATTAGTACTATGTAATAATGTATGTTATTATGGTATGAAACACGATGGTCTCAGACGCTAGACAGAATACTGTCTCAGAATTTCGACTCCGCTCTGCGGAGAGGATAGACAGAGAGAAAGAATTAATATTCAGTGCAGGTAGACGAGAAAGGAATTTGGGGGAAGAGCGTTCAAGGTAAACAGAGATAATGAAATAATATTCCGCGCAGGTATCAAGAATGAAGCCTTTGTTAACGTAGGTCAAGGCGAAAAGGGTTGTGGACGAGACGGGATGTTGTTGTTGTGATGGGAGAAATACACAACAAGTCATTTTGGGGAAAATAAATTGGTTAGAGATACGAACCGCTTCGATTTCAGGTGGAAAAAGAAAATGTATCACGGGGTGATTGTGTCCCTTGAAAAAGACAAAAGATTGTAAAATGCTAATTTTTTAAAAGTCTCCCGGTAAGCGGAAAACTCCCTCTCTGTGTGGGTGTGGTGGGGCGATACGGACTTTAAAATAGTAATCGCCAAACCAGGTAGAGAATTTGGACGAAAAAAAGGATTTTAAGTTAAAAGGACATGAGTGGAAGGTGATATAATTCAAGGCGGGTGGAGGTAAGAAATTTATCTAATGGAAAGAGAGGGTGTGGGTTTTAAATTTGGACTCGTAGAGTTAACGAGGCAGCGTGAATTTAAAGGGAATGTTAGTTTCCAGTATGGAAAATAGGGGCGGCCTGAATTTTGGGGTATTTAAACTTGGGAATCCGAATTTGTTCTCAGATTTCTACTTTTTTCTATTGAGTTTGCTGGTGTGTTTGTCTTCTGAGTTTTTCTTCACCATGATGATCCATGTTGTAAGTATTGCATTTTTTATCTAAGTACAAGTGTTATACGAGAATGGAATTTGACTAGTGTTTTATTGTAAATACAAACTAACTTGTCAAGTTCTATCTCGGTTGTGTTTTTTTTTGTTCTAGCGCCAAAGTGTTTAGCGTGGCGAGACGGAATAAAAGTGAATTGTAGTAACAGTCGCGATGAATGTATTTGAGATTTGTGCAAGATCCCTAACAAGGATCTAACCTAGGACCCTTTGCACCAACAATATTAGCCTTTTTTTTTACTCTACATATAACTATAAACCTTTTATTTTTTAAAAGAAATAAAACGCACAAGTCTACTACATACAAGTTTATTGTTCTAAAACTAATCTACTACAAAATAAATACAGAGTCAAAATAATTTTACAAAAGGTTATACATAGCGTTAATACAACGCTTTACAGTTTTTTATAAGTCATTTTGTACACATGTTGTAATACATAGCGTTCACACAACGCTTTTTATTTTCTCAATCATTTTGTTATGTACCCGCACATGTAAACCATATTCAAATGAGTGTTAGTTTTATAGAAAGTTTTTTCTATGGCGTGTCAACCTTGACACGCCAGAAGTTCTTCTTTTGGTTCGCCAAGTTCACATTCAGAACATGTAGGCTTGGGATAATTTTCTACTATTGCTTGTGCAATAGAGAAAATAAGACACTGGTCTTCGATGCAGTATTCACTGCAGGCACACTGTAAATTAATTAAAGGCACTTGAGAATTTTGTCCATACAATTCTGTCATTTCTTTTTAAGTTTGTTCCAAACAATGACAGAAAATAGGTTAGGGGTAACTCACGGCACAAATAATGTAAAAACATAATACAATAAATTCCACACATTGATGAGTTCGGGTTTTGAACCACCGTTTCACTGATGCACCATGAAATACAGTTCTTTTTTATAAATTTTAGTACATTTGCACTAGGAGGCTGACCAAAACTATCAAAGTACAGGGCCTCTTTATCACTGTTTATAAACAAACTTGTCCAGTGTATCCCTGGTCCAGATTCATTGTCGGTGTTAATAATCAATGCAGCAGGCAATTGCACACTTTTTGGCAATGTATTATTAGCAAAAACACCTCGAAAAATAAAAGACAGACATTTGTCTGATTGAACAGTTTTTTTCAATTTCAATGTTATTCATTGTTCACTATCCGAAAATGCACTATTTTTGGAAGAGCAACCTTGCTCGGATAAGTAATACACACTTGAAGCGTCGTTGTAAAACGAAGCTAATGAAGAATATCCACTGTCCGATGTTGAGGTGTTCTGTTTAGGTGCAGTCCTTCAGGCTTCTCCTATAATATGTTGTTGAAGCATGAAGCTACGGAGATAAGATGCGTATAAATGTGCGTCTCTAAGAGCACATTTGATTGTCCTTAATCTGTGATAATTGCGACAGCAATTTTGTGCAGGGAAGGCTAACAGTGACGCTTTAGGGCATCCTAGGTCCTCGAGGTTAACCACAGTGCGGTGAAGTATTTTAATCAGAAACTTGCATTTGTCAGCTCCAAAAGAATAAATAACTGATGCGTTTTCAGTGTACTGGGAAAGTACAGAAACCAATTTCGAATAGCAAAGTTCGCCGATAGGCCATTCGAGAGAATGCTTGTTTTGTGTTTGCCACATATTTTCGTTTTTTGCTCCAATATCTAAAGTATCCCATTCGTAATGTGGTAGAAATATCCATGATTGCATACTATCTGAGTCTGCATCGACTATAGCTAGTTCTTTAGGAATAAAGTTGCCAGAATTGTCTCGGAATCCTTGAAAGTCAACGACAGCCCTCATATTGTGATCCGTACTCCTTCCTGGCTGGTACTCAACTGATTATTATTTTGTATTATCTGGGAAAATACCTCTATGTTTGTTGTCTATTTGGAGCAGAGAGTCGAACTCTCCATAAATAATGCACGTGACCGCCGTAGGCAACGGCGCAGAGAATGACAGTTTAGCACTTACACTCCCATCGCGTAATATGTCCCAAGTAGAGTCAATTTCCATTGTGGGTGAAAGAATAAAGGGATACAAAGCAAATCCATTATCAAAATCTTCTCGGGAGAGACTATTTCCTGTATCCTGGTAATGTATTCCCGTTCCAGAGAATAAATTGTAATATGCTTGGATAATATTTTTGTCTGTGAAGCTGGGGCAGAGAGGTTGGTTTGGAATGGTTCTAGTTCCAACTTGGAGTTGAATTTTATTCAATCCGAAATGATGGAAATTAAAGGGGTTTTTATGTATTTGACCATTGAAAGCTGAATTTTCAACAAAACCTAATATTACACGTTTAGGAACAGTACCTAAAAATATATTATCTAGATTATAAGAAGTAATATTTTGAGGGATAGTTATTGATTTTACTTCCACACGTGTAATTGGGTATTTAGCTGTAGTAGTTTCAAGAGCATTTGCATGAGCAAGACCTATATCTGGAGATACAGTAACTCTTTTTACATAAAGAGAAATGTCCTGTATTTCTACACGATAAGAAGAATTTTCGGCGGCCATCAATGAAAATGCATCGTTTGATCTATGTAATTTAATTCTCATGGACACATTGTTCAAGAGAAGACGAGGTTGGCACATAAAATCAGAATGCAGTCGCCCGTACATGTCGAATGACCGACTTTGCGCAGCAAGAATCATTCGTTTTTCAATTCCTTTATTTTCAGTTAGATTTTCTAATTTTCCAGGCGTATCGCGATACCAGAGAGCAGCAGTGAGATGAGATTTTTTAGCCTCATTAGAATAGTTGAGTAATGTTTCAATGTATGCCCTGTAAGCGTAACACCCTGCAGAGGACGAAATCAATTTGTCATTTAACGAAACGTCGACCTGACTGAATGCTGTATGTAGAAAATTGTTTCCGGGGGCAACCAGGTTATCGGCAGCTAAAGCCGTACCATCTGGTTTAGTTTTTTTACATTTTAGGTACAGATAAATGTGTGCTGTGAACAGAAGCCTTTGTCATCAAAGTAGGTAAGTATAATGTATTTTTGCAGTTTGTTTGTAAAGAACCGGCGATTTGTCGATAACATTTATTTGGCTAACGATCACCTGTTTAATTAAAAGTTCTAAATGTAGAAGAAACAGAGTAATAACTTTTAGGCAATTACGCTCTGTAACAAGCACTTGGATGGAATATTTCTGTGTAAAATTATATATATATATTTCACACAAGAAGCACATTGTTTTCATCGAGTTGATATGAAGCTTAGGGCTCAATACGAATGAGTTTAGTTTCATTTAAATGTTTTATGTGATTGTTTTTTATTATTGTCATTCTGTCTTTGTGAAGCTTCAGTGTTCTTAATTTGCATATATTAAAATTGATAATGGTAACTACGTTTCACAATTCACTGGTATTCTTCACAATTGCAAATCGCTCACTTCCACGAGAGAGAGAGAGAGAGAGAGAGAGAGAGAGAGAGAGAGAGAGAGAGAGAGAGAGAGTGAGTGAGTGAGTGAGTGAGTGTGTGAGTGTGAGTGTGTGAGTGTGTGTGTGTGAGTGTGTGTGTGTGTGTGCGTGTGTGTGTGTTTTTGTTTGTTTGTTTTTTTATATTGTGTAGTAGTTGTGGTGTGTGTGTGTTTATATTGTGTTATAGTTGTGATGTGTTTGTGTGTGTCTTGTGTAGTAGTTGTGATGTGTTTGTGTGTGTCTTGTGTAGTAGTTATGCTGTCTAATGTGTTTGTGTTCGTCTTGTGTAGTAGTTCCTCCATTCATATCGGGGGTTAGGCGTAGAGCTGACAACCCTGCACTGTAAAAAGACATGTCAAGAAACAGAAATATAAGGCCATGGATGTTCCCAAGGTAAAATATTCCGGAGGTAAAATAGTCCCCCGTTCGGATCTCCGGGTGGGGACTACTTTGGGAGGTCCCTGGACTAAGGATAAGATCTACGTTAGGAATAAGGATATTAAATTAGGCACCTGGAATGTTCTGAGCCTTTACCGGCCTGGGGAATTTCAGTGTACAGTTAATGAGATAGTCAAGTATAAATTAGATGTAGTAGCTGTCCAGGAAATTAGGTGGCCAGGAGAAGGGAATTGTAAAACTAAAAATTATACTTTTTTCTATGGTGGTACTGAAAATCATAATTTTGGAACAGGCTTTTTCATAAATAATAGAATTATCTCGGCTCTTAAAACAGTAGAATTTATTAATGATAGGATATCATATGTAGTTTTACAGGGTAGGTGGTGTAAAATTATTTTAATAAACATACATGCACCAACGGAAGATAAAGATGATAATACTAAAGATGATTTTTATACAGAGTTAGAACAGGTCTTTGATAAATTTTCTCAGTATGATATGAAAATTCTGTTAGGTGAATGTAATGCACAGATTGGCAAAGAAGATACATTTAAACCCACGATTGTTAAAGAAAGTCTTCATGAATTAAGTAATGATAATGGTATAAGATTGATTACTTTTGCAACCTCAAAGAATTTAATTGTGAAAGGTACCACTTTTAAACATAAAGATATCCATAAATATACCTGGTCTTCTCCAGATGGTAAAACTCATAATCAGATAGATCATATTCTCATTGATAAGAGAAGGCATACTAGTATAATTGACGTTCATACACATAGAGATGCTGACTGTGCCAGTGACCATTATTTAGTAATTGCTAAATTAAGAGAAAGACTCTCAGTGATAAATCATAAGGAACAAAATCTAAAAGTTATAAAATTTGATACAGGAAAGTTTGCTGATGAAAGAATTAAGAAAGATTACCAAATTAAACTGTCAAATAGATTTGATGTTTTGCAGGATTTAAATGATGATGAAAATATAAATGAAACAGACGTAAATAAGAATTGTGAGCACATACGTAATGCAATAGAATCAGCAGCTAAAGAAAGTATAGGATACCATAAACCAAGAAAAAGTAAGCCATGGTTTGATAATGAATGTCATAATCTAATAGAAATAAGAAATCAGGCTAGACTTAGGTGGTTAAATAACTCGGATAATACAAATCTAAGCAATTATAATAGAATAAAGCGAGAAGTTAACCGCACGTTTAGAAGTAAAAAAAGAGATTACTTGAAAAGAAAAATTAACGAAATTGAAACAAACAGCAAAAATAAAAATATCAGAGATTTATATAAAGGTGTAAATGAATTTAGAAAGGGGTGGCAACCTAAAGTAAACTTGATAAAAGATAAAGACGGTGATTTTCTAGCTGACCCAAGCGATATTCTAAATAGATGGAAGAACTACTTTAATGACCTTTTAAATGTCCATGTAGGAGATAAATCAGAAGTAAATGAAGTACACACAGCAGAACCTTTAGTTCCAGAACCAAACTTGACTGAAGTTAAAGATGCTATTAAAAGGCTAAAGAATAACGAAGCACCTGGCATTGATTTAATACCAGCTGAGTTAATTAAATATGGTGGAAATTCATTAATATGTCAAATTCATAAATTAATTTGTTTAATATGGAATAAAGAAGAAATCCCTCAACAGTGGAAAGAATCCATAATTGTTCCTGTGTTTAAAAAAGGTGATAAAATGAACTGCAATAATTACCGTGGAATTTCTCTACTCTCAACAACATACAAAATATTGTCTAACATTCTTTTAACAAGACTAACCCCATATGCTAATGAAATTATAGGTGATTATCAATGTGGATTTAAACGTAACAGATCAACTACAGATCAAATTTTTCACATCAGACAGACACTTGAAAAAAAGTGGGAATATAATCAAAATGTCCATCAGCTATTCATTGATTTCAAAAAAGCATATGATTCGGTCAAAAGAGATAAATTATATAATATATTAGTAGAGTTTGGAATACCTAAGAAGCTTGTTAGTATGATAAAAATATGCACCAGTGAAACAGAAAGTAAAATTCGTGTGGGTAATAATATGTCTGACAAATTTATAATTCATGATGGGTTAAAACAAGGAGATGCATTATCTCCATTGCTCTTTAATTTTGCCTTAGAATATGCTGTAAGGAAGGTAAAAGAAACTAAAGAAGGACTAAAATTAAATGGTGTGACTCAGTTGTTAGCATATGCAGATGATGTAGACTTACTGGGGGATGATATAAATACGATTAAGAATAATGCTAAAATATTTTTCAAAACTGCTAAAGAGATAGGTTTGGAAGTTAACAAAGAGAAAACTAAATATATGCTTACAGGCCGAAACCAAGTGTTAGGTAATAATCAAAATCTAATTATTGATAACAACTCGTTTGAACCAGTTTCCAAATTCAAATACTTAGGAGTAATATTAACAAATGAAAATTATATTAAAGAGGAAATAAAAAGTAGGCTTAATTCAGGAAATGCATGTTACTTCTCTCTTCATAAACTTTTGTCTTCTCGTTTAATATCTAAGAAACTAAAAGTTAAAATATACAAAACAGTAATTTTGCCTGTAGTATTATATGGGTGTGAAACTTGGTCCCTTACATTGAAAGAGGAACATAAATTGAGAGTATTTGAAAATAAGATCCTTAGGAAAATCTTTGGACCTAAAAGGGATGAGGAGACAGGTGAGTGGAGAAGGTTACATAATTCAGAACTACATAATTTGTATTCATGTCCAGATATTATTAGAATGATTAAATCAAGAAGACTTAGGTGGGCAGGCCATGTGGAACGAATGGGAGAGGAAAGAGGAGTTTACAGGATTCTTGTTGGGAAACCAGATGGTAAGAGACCTGTAGGAAGGCCAAGACGAAGATGGAGGGACAACGTTGAGATGGACCTAAAGGAAATCGGTAGGGATGGAAGAGAGTATATAGATCTTGCTCAAGATAGGGACAGATGGAAGGCCTGTGTTGCTGCAGCCATGAACCTTCGGGTTTAAGAAGGCTAGAGAGTTAGTTAGTTAGTTAGTTAGATAAATGTGTGCTGGATCAATGTATTCCCCACTGTCTCCAGTAATGGCAAACTCGACTGGACTGTTACTAGTTAAAGATGAAATGGGACGATACTCCACTAAACAAGAATTTTCAATGCTAGTTTGAGTTAATGGCAGAGAAAACAAATCCAATTCTGTATTTGTGCATTCCGATGAGTTACAGTTTACTAACGACATGGTAGTTAATTAGCGAATATATCTCTGTGTACCCTTCGCCTCTTTTTGCGTGACTGGCAGGTAATAAATGGTGGTTCGAATTTTATAGTTTTAGCCTTTCTTTTTTGCCTGCCTTTACCTGAAAGAATCTGAGAAATTTTTCTCTCACCTTTTTCACGAAGAGCTTGTCCAGCCTGATTTACACGATCTTTGAAAGATTGTTTGAGAGGTCTGTTTTGTAGAACATCCCCAACAAATTCCATTCCCGAATGTAATGCTTGCTGGCCAATTGCTTTAGCACCCTGTTTTAATAAAGGGGCAGCAAAACGAAACAAGCTTTTAAATATTGAACCGAGGGCTCCGTGGCCTTTTTGATACGGAGGACCGGAAAATAAGGTAAACCTGTTCCCGCCTGGTTGAGATAATAATCTCGATACAACTGCCGTCTATCGTATCTCATTGTCGCTTGAAATGTAGTTTAACACTCAGATCTCCGAAGGCAAATGAGAGTTTACGACCTGTGTTGTCTCTTAAAACTATTTCTATTGTATCAAATAAATATTTCGATACAGGCATATAATGAACGGGGTTAAATATTATAGATTGTGACCGGCCATAAGGCACCGAAGAAAATGTAAACATTCTTAAAAGAGGTGCCTTTGTATCTCCTACAAACTGGTAACTGAGTACATTAGTGTATACTAAAACCTGCTGGGGATAACCGATATTTAGGTTGGTTTGTTTCGAACTATGCTGTTGTTTAACAAGATTTCTATTTGGTTCGAATCCTAACTGCAGAGCCAAAATATCAGAGAAGTTCAGTGAAGATAATTGTGCATTGTATTTTCCCTCAACAATATTGCTGGACGGGTTATAACCGAATCGAAAAAGCCCTTCTCCAATATGATTTTGATTTAAAACTTGTAAAACAGAGTCCACACTTGAATAATATCCAGGGGGAACGATTGTTTTACCGCTCTGTTTACTTGACTGATCCGAGTCTTGCTTATAATAAGTCCACATAATTTCATTTTGTCCTTTTTGAATATTAAACAGACTGTTTGTGAAATGAATTTCAGACAGACCCACTAACCACCCTCCAGACTCGAGCTTAACAGCATTAGAAAGTTTAGTTAAAAAATGAGAAGGTGTATTAGTCGGAAAAATATTTTTGGATGCATTTGAAACCAAAGTAACATAGTAATCATTATCACTGCCTTCAGAAATCATTATTCCACTTTTTTAAAATGTAATGTAACGCTTGACGCTCCAAACTCAAATGGAAGCAAAGTTCCATGCTCTGTTTTTAATATAATTTCAATTGTTTCAAAGTAACGCTTCTCTACTTTTAGATACTGCCTGGGCTCAAATATATAACTTTTTATTGCTCCATATTCATAATCAACCACACTAACCGTTCGTATTACGGGACCTATATTTGCTTGATATTTGACAATATCTGTGCATATGTTGATTTCACGGGGGATATGATAATCTAAATTACAAGGATAAATAGAACTTGATTTTGCCGTACCTGGACCAATAACCGAATGTATAGATATTTCTGACTTAGGAGTATCCAACGAAAAACCAAACACTGGAGCTAATTGTGGAGATATATACAATTTCATAATTTCATCTTCCTCTAGTGTTGTTTGTGTATACATACTATGTGTGGACAAAGTATAGCCAAATCGGACATGTTGAGCAAGCAGTTTTCTTTTTGAAGGGGGAATATTGTTTAATAATAATTGAATATTGGAGTAGTAACCTTTAGGAACTATACTTTCACTATAAAAAATCTGGTCCTTCTTTTTCGGTTTAAATTGATATGAAATGCTATTTGTATCGGAAACAATATTATAAAAACTCCAAGTTAAATGAAGCTCTGTGGCCGCCACCACCCATTGTTCATTTAATTCTATTGGTTCACTCAGCTTAGTACGGTAATGTGCTATTTTATTATCAGGAAACAAATTCAAGTTTACATTGGAAGGTAATGTAACATAGAATTCGTCCAGCGGCATAATGGCAACTAACCTAAACACGCGTAATATCTGATTTATGTACGTAACTTGCACATGCGAGGGGGTAGTTTTTCCATTTTACTAGGACAAAGTCTCCCTTTCGTTTTAGAATTTTCTCGATAGTAAATGGCTTGTCTGGATCAAGTGTAATTTTTTGTAATTCTGGTTCATAGAAAATGCCTTTGACAGGATCGTTACTCCAGTCTTTTATACGATATGTAGGGGGATCAGTACTCATACGATCGCTAATTATAAAAATTTCCTCTGTCCAACTAGGTAGATATCCTTTCTCGAATTTTATTTTGGCTTTACTTATCCTTACGTAGTTACCGATATTAAATTTAAATTTGATATTATTGGTTTTTTGACTTGTATTGTTTCTAGACTGAGACCAGACCTGCAGCGCATTATTTTCGCTCACTTCAACAGGAGCAATTTTTATAGAACGGTGATACGAGTGATTATATGATTTTACTACAAGGGGGAGAATATCTACATAACGATACGTATTATTGGCTGAGAAGTGTTTATACAATGTTGATTTTAAAGTACGAATAAATCGTTCCACTACTGCTGCCTTTAGTTCTGAATAAACGCTATAATGAGTAATATTGTACTTGTCAAACACTTTTTTCACTTGGGCGTTATAAAACTCTTTTCCTTGATCTGTCTGGCAGTAAACAGGAGGATATTCTAACATGTTTATAATCTTAGTGATTGCTTTTGCCATAATTTCACCCGTTTTGCTTTTCACTGGTATACAGAACGCTTGCCTTGAAAACACGTCAATTGCACAAAGTATATAGCGCATACCGTCATTGTACTTGGCGATATTCTGCATATCTGCCAAATCCATTTGCATAAGTTCCAGGGGAAAAGTGGTTTCGTAACGTTTACGTGGGAATTTTTTTCTAACTGGAACATGTAAAGTATATGCATCTTGTTTTGATAGCCACTCAGAAATATTTTTTCGTGATTGCGTAGAATGTTTGGATAATTTTTCAGTATTGGAAAATGAAGTCGGTAGTTCATGTGTATAATACAATGTTTTAAGATCCATACTTTATATATCTTCCCATATAAACTCAGCTTTCCTATTTCTTGAAGGGGGTGGGGGCGTGCGTGTAACTATATATTCTTTGGGTATGTTTAGAGAATGAAGGATAGATTGGAACTGATCTCTCCCGACAGGATCTCTACTTTTCTTACGGGGGCGAACAGAATCATTTATCAGATCTATGATATTTGAACCCTGAATTCTTTTTCCATTTATGTACACTGTTCTATATGCGTCCCAATTTATATATTGAGAAGAGAATAGTCTTTTAAGTAAAAGTTCTGTTTTCTTCTGAACAGTTTTCGGTACTGAAGCAAGAATTTCTTCCCTGAGAGTAACACTAGGAGGGGGGTCGTCTTGTTGCACTGGTTCACTTATTTGTGGCAGCTTATTTTCTTCTTCGATCAATGGTAGGTGTGTGGGAATAGGCTTAGTAAAATTAACAAATGGTCGAAGTGCCTGTTGGTAAAGTTTCCATTTTTCACTTTCCCCTATATCGTCACGTGCTAATATTGTACGAATATTAGAATCTAATCTTGATTCGTGTCTCTGAGCTTTCTCAACGGAGGCATGCATATTAGTGGCAAAGTCCTCGGGAACAAGAACCATTTTCCTCACGCTCATTGTGAAAACAATGCACTACCTAACGCTGATATAATCGGACCGATTAAAAATGGTAAAAATCCGGCGCCTTTTTGAATTAATATTTTCTTTTTATTTTTGAGCGAAGTGCCCTTCGCCGCTAGTTTACGCAAACTGGCCTTATACTTTTGAAGCTTAGTTTTTTGTACCCCTGAAAGCGGAATATTACCGCGTACTGTATTGGCTGCACATTGTCCTAGTACACGAACTAGTCCTGGTGTTGCTCGTTGCAAAAGGCGTTTCCGTTGAATAGGTTTTAATTTACACAATAATTTAAGTGCCGGAGCATGTTCTTTTAGTTGTGATGTCATTCTGACGTTCGCACAAGAAATGGTTTGTTGACATGCTTTCCAGTGGCATAAATAGCCATTTGTTCATCGGGGAAAATATGCGCTCTCATACGTAAAATTTCAGGTGTATTTTGTGTTAAATCGAACATTAAATAACTGTGTGGTGTTTCAGTTGCATCTTGAAAAGCTTCCAAAACACTTTTACTATTGTCAGGTTTGAATTGTCGTGCTAAATGGTATATTTGGTGTTTGTCACGTGGATTTTTGAATATCACAAGATAGTGTGAGTTGAGGCTTATGTCTCTCATTTTAGCACCTTTGTGAAATAAATTTTGTACTATAAAAATAACACTTATATTTTTGTGATGAGAATATTTCGTAAATATATCTGCGACTGCTGAAACTTTGCTGCTTTCATTCATTAGATCATCAATGACAATTAATCCAGGAGTTTCAATATCCATATTTGCTACATCAGGGATTCCTTCAATAAACTGAATATTTGTATTTTGGCTTAATTTTAATCTGGGAGGAACCGCACCATACGCCCATATTACTGTTTTTGGAACTTGTGTAAACATTTTATGTTTATAAAATAGAAGCTTATCCACAAAAGTGGTTTTTCCACTTTGTGAGGGCCCACAAACCATCATTGCAAACGGGTGTGTAAAACGCAATTCCATGTTGAACAACACACGTTCTCTGCTTGAAGCGCAGACACACAATGGCCGAAATATATACCACAAATTAATTTTATCTTTTCTTTTCAGGATGAAATCAAGAGGGAATGCCCTATATGCTGGGAGGTGGGATTTAGGGGCAAAAAGGCCCTCATATATCACCTCAGAACCGCTCACCGCCTGCGCCCGGTGTCCCCTCCCTCGTCGCGCCAGAGGCGAAGAAGAGAGGGGAGATGTAGTGTCTGCAGAAGACGGAGAATCGATGGGGAGTGCCCCTGGATAAGGACCCAAATTGAAATTTTGCAGACAATTTTGGGGCTTTAAGAAACAATAAAAAAATAAAAAAACACTCGTTTTTTATTTAGCTACCATATGGAGCGGTCTCAAAATTTTCAATTTTTCTTCGTTTCGTGTGGACTGCTTGGTGTGTTTTCTGCTCAGATTCAGAAACAATTTCAAAATTGGCTTTTCGTTTAATTTTACGTGGGTTCTCAACAACTCGCTTTTCAATTTCCCCTTTGACCAGTTGCTTAAAATAATCAAAATTAATCTGGAGTCGAGTTCTGTAATTCATGGTAATGCCCCTTACTTTAATAGCATGTTTCTCATCCTGAGGATCATGTTTGTTCACCATTTTATATGCATAGTTTTTGGGACCACCACCCAAAAAGCATGTAATTTGGTAGGGCTCTTTAATCTCATCCGTCATTTCACCAAGAAATGAGCCTGTAGGAATAAGTTTTTCATGTTCTCTTTCTACATAGAACACAGAGTCCGTATCCACGTAGTGAATACTTTCCTTGACTTTGTCCATAAAAGAATATAAATGCATTCTTCCATAAGCAGTAATAAACGCAGAGACAAGTACATTTGAAAGTACTAACGGTTCATTTTTGCTTTCCAGATCAATATAATTCACTAATAAACAAGATTCAGAAATAGGGACAACATTACTGATTTCATACTGTGGATTAAACACTATATCATGGAATTTCTGTTCTGTATTTTACGAAAATAGACTTAGTTTTTAAAGGATTTTGGGCAAATTTACCAAAAATTGAATTCAGCAGAATTTTGGAAATAAAACGAAATCCAGGGTTAGGTGCAATTTCATCTTTTACAAGTTGAATTCCCTCATGATCGAAATAATCTTGAATATACTTGTCTTTGTCATTTTCTGAACTGCAGCCGGAAGGATATCCTGAAGACTGTTGTTTCAGTCTAAGAAATGTGTCTACATAGTCTTTGAACACATTATCATTCTGATCAGCCGAAGGAAAATCCCAAATTTCATATATTTTGAGTATTTTGTACCCTTTTTTTACAGCTAGTTTCAGTTCTTCCGATACCCAGGTGCCATGTAAGTATCTTTCTTTATCTGCGTGTGTACATTGTTCTTGATTCTCGCTTTGTGCACAAGTTCTGCATAAAGCAAACATTAATTTGTTGTTGCATGACATGCCCAGTACTTGTAAATATAAATCTTTAGGGGGGAGAATATCACATTTTACAACCCCAAACACATTATCCAAGGTAGGAAACTCTGACGTGTAAATCACTGGTTTCCCTGTAGGCATTTTTCTTTGCTTCATCATTGCAGGGTAAAGGGAAACTACATCTAGCAGTTTCATGCTCGTATTTTCATTCTTTTGTTTTTCATATACTGCCCTGAAAAGTTCTGTGCGTCCCCCATTAAAAAGCTTGTTTTGGGATAAGTGGGTTATTCAGGGAATAAAAATTCTCAGCAATAAATTTGCGTAATTCTGGATCTTTTTTAATTTCCTCATTGAATTCACATTCCCCTTTTTCTACAACCTTGTACCCCATTTGCTCTAATATTTCTTTACGGGTAACAGTACGTTCGTACCTATGGTCTAGGGTCTCCCCAGTCTCGTTAAGAGGCTTATCTCTGTTGTCAGGAAGACAAATCCGGCAAGCATGGTAGTAGCACCCTTGGAAACTATAAACAGTTTTACTTTCTTCATGGAGCCCGTCCAACTTATAACGTCCTATTTTAGCCTCCCCCAGATTCCCTGCGTGTCTTAGAGTGATCTTTTCTGTATTTTCTACCCACTTTAACCACTTTAATGCAATTAGAGACTGTTGGTCTTGTTCCCGAAATCCAAATGGCGGAACTTTAATAAGAGTGTTTTCTTTAAGATATTTACTTCTAAATATCAAAGACGCTAACGACGCAAGAGTCGCGCAGCGAACAAAGCACTGTATTCCAGTCAGATCTTCGATCAGATTAGAAAATTTAATACATGCAGCCGCAAGAATTTCCACATCTTTAATACAGTATTGTATTGTATCTTTTTGAAAATCAAAAATTTTCCCTGCTTGCACCGTTTCCTCGTGCCATTTTAGCATATCTTCTCTTTCTTTGGGGGACTTGGAATCTATATCATAATATTGAATATCAGGGAATGGACCTACATAATTCTGATTTGCAGGGGTTGAAAACAAATACGGAAAATCGCCTTTCTGCAAATCTTCCGCTAGTCCCAGACTTGCAGGCAGATCTTTCAATTTCATGAGCATGAAATTCAAGGAGTCCCTGAACACTATTTTCTTGGTGATAGACATTTCTATTATTTTCCTACCCTGCATAATTACAGAGGGGGTAATATTCTCTTTAGTAATCAGATAATTTAAAACAAAATGTGATTCATATCGCCCTGCATTATGTGCAATACACACAATTTTATCAAACCCTTCCCTCGGAGTTTGAATATATTGCATAAATTCTTGAATATTAGGGAAAATATGAACACGGGGACCGCACGTCTCGCAGAAATCAGCATCAGTGTCTTTACAGACATGACAGGCTTGCTTAGCAACAGCCAGATTAACTTCGTGTTTCTGGTCATTTTCTCTTTCTACCAGCATGCACTCAAAATCATAGAAAATATAAAGAAACTTTGCACTTAGTTCGGGCTTAACAGGCTGAATATAGCATTTGTGAGATGGCTCAACAAAAGCATTACAGCTTTTACAAAAAAATTCATCGCATTTGTGTGGTGTTTTGCGCTTTCTCTTGTTCACTACTTTGTAACAAACGTCACATTGGTGTATAGTTTGACAAACACTGGATTTCCGCCCTTCGGTGCGCAAATGATTTTCATAGCATTCCGGGGACAGAAATTTCCTATTACATGCACTGCATTTTCTGGGGATAGTGTTAGTGGCTTCATTACCATCATGACTGTATTCACACAATGAACAATACCTAGTGCATTCAGTATGTTGAGGTTTTTTATTAAATCCGACTTGCATTTGGGGCAGTAATAATTTTTCACAAGAAGTTTGGGGACAGAATTGACTATATCAAAATGATGATCGTGATAGAGTAAATTAATCTGTTTAGGGGCATACGGTGTTGACCGAATAACTTCATACTCCCTTTCCCCCTCTTTCATTGAAAACACAACAATTTGGTACTCTGGTCCCAAATGATTCTGAAATTTAACAATGTCCTCTACAGTGCATCTATTGGTTGGATCAACGCGTGCTTCATGGCATAACCGCATAGCGGCTTCTTTAAGTTTATTGTCATACTTTCGGAACGAGTCAACTTTCTTAGTATTCTTGTCAATTTTGGCTTGGGCAAATGCAATAGCGCGTGGCAAGCATAAATTGTCATTGTTAGTCATAATAGTAAAAGCAGTCTGTCTCTGGTTCGCGTTGTTTATTGATAGTAAAGGGGCGTACTTTCTGTAAAGGGGGTACTTGTTCCTCCCTCTACCGCGCTTGGGTTCGACAATATGCGCCATGCATTTCAAAGAGTTATCTACAAAAAAGGATTCATTACTGTTCAGCACTTTGGTCACATAGTGTTGAATAATCTTGGGATTTAATGCCGAAAGGCGGCGCCAAGGGATATAAATATCCTTATTGGTTTCATTGCTGAAAATAATCAAACCAACCTGACTGTCCGGTGCCACATCAAAAAAAATCTTTTTCATCAGAAATTGTAACATGGACCCAACCAAATATTCAGGGTCCCCCACAACCTGATTAGGTATTTCAATGGATACCTCCCGTCCTAGCATTCCAAATCGTCTAAAATATCTTTCTCTTTCATCCACAATAGAAAACTGACTTGCCCCCACCCCTAATTGACACATTGCTGTTTGCACTGTCTCGCAGAAAAAAGTCGGATCACAAGAAGGGATATCGTCGTGGAAAATAACTCTGTCACACATATCATAGTATGCATTAACGAGTTCTAGTGGGGAAGTATACTTTCCAGAATGAAAATTACATATAATTTCGTTCGAAGTACTCACCGCAGTGTGGTTAGCCTCGGTGTTAGAGCTTGTAGACGCCATTTTCAGTAACAGATCCTTCCAGTCGCACGTGCACAGAAAATAGAATCACCTGTAAAAAAAATAGAAAAATAGTTGTAGTACTTGTTCACATTACGCATATTTGTTTCTTGCTTCGTTTCATTATTTGGTTTACGCGTTATTTAAAAAGACAATACATAATAAAAATCACTTACCTTAATTATAGCTTCTTTTGCGTTCTTTGTCTTCAAATCTCAGACAATAATCACAAGTTGATATCTTTTCTGACACAATGGTTCAGAAATTCTTCTCAAACTAACATCTTCTCGCTTTTACGCGCTTTTTTATACCTCATAAACAAAACTGACGCCTTCTCTGATTGGTTGAAATAAAACCGACGCGTTTTCTGATTGGTTGAAATATAAACCGACGCTTTCTTTGTTCTTGCAGTCTAGTTCACCTTGAACTCCTTCCCATCATCCTTTGTTCTAGTGTTCTAGAAAACCTTGGCCTACTTATACAGAAACATGTCGTAGCATGCAAGCGACGCATAGCTTCAAAAATTTGACCCTTGCTGCGCATTTCGAGACATCCTTTGTTGTCTGGTTCAATCCCTCCCCTGCTCTACACTATTGCATAGCTTTCCTCTGTTCTTGCGTACTAGTTAACCTTGGAAAAACCGGTTCTGAAAACCTACCGACGCGATCTCTGATTGGTCAATCGGGTTCGTTCTTTGTTCTGACGTTCTAACGTCATTTGACCTTGAACGCACACTCCCCAAATTCCTTTCTCGTCTACCTGGGCGGAATATTAATTCATTCTCTCTGTCTGGCATCAGAGCGGAGTCGAGATTCGGAGACAGTATTCTGTCTAGCGTGTCTTACCATCGTCTTTCATACCATAATAACATACATTATTACATAGTACTAATTAATAATATTACATATCGCGGGTTCGAGTACCGGGACCGTCTTCTTTTGTACCATTACCACCGTTCATAGCGGTTCATAAACCATAGAAAACTTATTTTCAATATTATAAACATTAATTATTATCGATTTATACATTACATACTTTGCAGTAATGAATATAAAATCATATGCATAGCGTTTAGTACCTCTAATTACCTTCTATATACATATTTTTCAAAAAATAAATAAATATATATTCATAAAAAGTTATAAACATGCAAATACATAAATGTAAAGTATTCTAAGTACATGCAAATGAATTCTAAGTACGTGCAAATTAAATAAAACCCGTGCAAATTAGTTATAAATACATACAAATGAATTGCGAATATTAAACGCCCGAGGGCACAAACATCCACTGGCGCAGACCTCTACTACTTCTGATGTAATATAATACAAACAGCTGTGGAAGGTTGTCGACTCTTCGCGAAACAGGACGTACACGTCAGAGTTGTGCAGAAGATAGGGTCGACCCCCTTGTCGATTTTGGTGATGTAGAGTACGTGTACGAAATTTGGAGGTCAAGGGTGGGCCAATTGTCAATTTTTTTCGATAGGATCATCGTAGAGACATGCGTTAGCATTGGATCCTAACAAAATAAACATAGGTTATCATGGTTGAACCCCCCCCCCCCCCTCTGTCGAAAATTTTCCAAGTCCAGCGTTAAAAATTGCAAATAACTCGAAAACGGTGAGAGATCGCGCGAAAATAAATCGAAAAATCTCCCCAAACACCACCCCTTGTCGATTTTGGGGATGTAGCGTATGTATGCCAAAGTTTGGTGGTCCTGAGTTCAAGGGTAAGGGATGTTTGCACACACCCTCCCAAAACTTTTAATCACTCGTAACTTCCGAACATGTAGCCGTAGAGAGGTCTGGGGTTTAGTGTGTTGGTCGAGTCTCGGTATCCTCTGTCCTCCCATACCAAAAATTTAGTATAGGTCATCATAGAACCAAATTTTCATCAATCGAAAAAATTTTCCAAGTCCTGCACAGCCCGTTTACGTTTGTCGCGACTATCTTGAATTAACTAAGCGAGTCCAGATAGCGTTGGCGTTATTCTGCCTTCAGTTTCTTCACAGTAACATCAATTCATATTAACAACTTACGAGAGAACATCATGCATCTCATTTACAACAGAGCAATTTAATATCCTCGTCTAGTACGCTGCACTTCTTTGACACTAGATGCAGTGCAGGTGTATCCCGGTGTCAGGCTGGTGAAAGGAAATAACGTTCAACCAAGTAGACGAATAGCGGTGTTCAAGTTCAGAAGATTCAACAAATGCCTGTCTGCTGCTTTAAACGTTCATTTGATTAGTTAACCACTCACCACGTGGTCATACACCCCACCACATATTACACCTCTCCAGGACGTGGTGCAGACACCAAATACACTACGTGACACCCAAAATCAACGAGGTAGGTTGCACCGTGTAACCAACTAGACGCGTGAGTGCAGTCAAAAAGTGCAGCGAACTAGACGGAGCTATTGAATCAAAGTGATCACGTGGCATTCTCTTTGAATCTGACTTCACCCACCCCTCTTTTTTTTAATCCTTAATCGCGACAATAATTGACCGACTTTTTAAGTTTACTCTATGCACAGATAGGTTAATCGGGGGACTGGGCGTACAGTTTAAAGTAGAATCGGAATCCAGTAGGTATCGAACCAGGGACCCTTTGATTACAACGTGACGACTTATCGAGAAGGGGAGATTTTTTTTTTTGGTGAGGTAGAGTATGCGTAGAGAGGTCGGGTTTAGTGTGTCGGTCGAGTCTCGGTGTCCTCTGTCCTCCCATACCAAAATAAACATATGTCGCCATGGAACCATTTTTTTTCATCAACCGAAAATTTTCTAAGTCCACAGCATTAAAAAAATCTAAAATTGCAAATATCTCGAACATGGTCAGAGTTATCGAAAAAATATATCGAAAAACACCCCCATCCCGGTAGCGAAGCTACCCCCCCTGTCGACTTTGGAGGTGGAGAATACGTATACCAAGTTTTTGGTTGTCCTGGTGTCAAGTGGTAAGAAGTTAGCCCACCCTCCAAAATTTTGATCACTCGTAACTTTTGAACGAATAGTCGTAGAGAGATCGGGTTTATTGCGTTGGTCGAGTCTCGGTGTTATTTTTGATCTTCTAACAAAAAAAACATAGGTCGTCATGGAACCAAATTTGACCCCTCTGTCGAAAAATTTTCCAAGTCCAGCGTTAAATTGCAAATATCTCGAAAAACAGTGAGAGAGAGAGATAGTGCAAAAATCCTCCCCGTTGACCCTTTTGTCGATATTGGTGATGCAGAGTACGTGTACAAAGTTTTTAGAGGTCCTGGGTAAAGGGTGGGCCAAATGCCAAAATATTTTTCTCATAGCTCGTAACTTTCGAAAGGATGATCATAGAGAGCTGGGATTTCTTGCGTTAGCATCGTCTACGTGTCCTCTGTCCTCCCATACCAAAATAAACATAGGTCGTCATGGAACAAAAAAAAATATTCCAAAAATTTTCTAAGTCCAGCGTTAAAAAAATCTTAAATTGCAAATATCTCGAAAATGGTAAGAGTTATCGAAAAAATATATCGAAAAACACCCCCATACGGGATCGTTAGATGCCCCCTGTCGATTTTGGAGGTGTAGAATACGTATACCAAGTTTTGGTGGTCCTGGGGTCAAGGGGTAAGAAGTTAGCCCACCACCTCCCAAAACTTTGATCACTCGTAACTTTTGAACGAATAGTCGTAGAGAGGTCGGGTTTAGTGCGTCGGTCGAGTCTCGGTGTCCTCTGTCCACCCATACCAAAATAAACATAGGTCGTCATGTTCTTAAAAAAAAAAAAAAAAACTTGAGGGGGCGCTTGCTTGTACTCTCCCCCACTCTCCTATTTGTTCACTGAACATGCCCTTCACGCGGCACAGTCGCTACAATATCATTTTTTTTGCATCATGAGGAGAAAAACATCGTAGCAGGAGGAGAGGGAACCCAAAAACATCGTAGTAGAGAGGTGTCCCGTTTAGGTCGTAGCAGGGGGGGGGGCACATATTGTAGAAGATCACACATGAGTTTAAAAAAAAAAACATCGTGGCAGATTAAGCTGAGAGCACAAGGTCGTGGTAGATTACACTGAGGAACCTTACAGTAAGAGGAGACAGCAGCCTTATAGGAAAATGTCTTAAGTTATTTCAAAAATGTAGGTCAAAGGACGAGTTAGCATAAGAGCAAAATTTGCAGGAGGTAAAAAATAGCTAAAAAAAAAATGATGCCAGAGCTTCGCTTCTGTCCACTTTTCTCTCATTGTAGGTTAGTTTAGTCCGTAAAACGGATTACACTGAGAGCAGAAGCCTATATTAGCAGGTCGTAGTAGATTACACTAAGGGGCCTTACAGTAAGAGGAGACAGCCTCCTTATAGGAAAATGTCGTAAGTCATTTCAAAAGTAGGTCAAAGGGCGAGGTAGCATAAGAGCAAGATTTGCAGGAGGTAAAAAATAGCTTAAAAAGTGATGCCAGAGCTTTTTCTGTCCATTTTTCTCTCATTGTAGGTTAGTTTAGTCCGTAAAACGTCGTAAAATAAAAAGTAGGTCAAAGGGTACTTCCAGAACGAAGCATACTTACTACTCTCTAAGTAGGTCAAAGCACGTAGAGGCTCTCGTGTAGTTTAGCACGAATAAAATGGATAGGTTAAGTTATATCACGTAAGATTGTGATATACCTACCAAGTGCGATGTGGGAAAAAAATTTGTGCATTGAAAAGTGTACTATAACATCGCTAAACGCTAAAAACGTTGACAAAAAATTGTCAAAATATGTCAAAAGGTGATATTCAATTGATAAAAAAAGAGGATACCTACAAAGTGCTACTTTGAAACAACAAGTTTACACTACTGTGTCGGTTATTTTTTATTAAAAAAAAACGAAATACACAAAACGCACGTCAACAATGACAAAATTTGAACTCGAAATTCACTGATGTGGGCACTAAATAGACCCGATCTATGTTTTTCTTGTCGGTGATCAACTGAAGGTGAAATTTGCTAACTGCACCAAACTTAACACTCCTATCCTAGTAGCAGGTATATATTTTTCATAATTATAATTCTAATACTGCCTACGTTGTTAGGTTAGTAGAGCAGGTTTAAGGCTCTTAGGCCTTAGCAGCCAATTTTCGCGACGTGTGCACGTTGCGTTACATTACATTCTCCCATCTCCCTTATCACTACTGTGTGCCTGTTATTTGACATTCTGATATTGTGTTCGGTTTTCTTAGAGCTTTTCTTTCAATCCTTGATTTTTATTGCATAAAACAATGTGTACAATATTCACGATGACAACTTGCTTACTGCTGCATTTGCAAACTGGAAGTAACAAAATGCAAGTAATTGTATCCTGCTATAATCTAATTTTGTGTTGGTACAATTGTTATTTTCGGTTGTTGATCCCGTAACAATCCGTAAGATTGTATGTTTATTTTATTAAGTCTCTCTGAACGCTTCATGTTGACCAGGGCATTAACTTGTTTTTCTCAGCTGTCTCAAGCCTCTTAGGCATATTTACAATGCATTGTGTTGTGCCATGCAAACCTCCTGAGCATTCAGGAAACAGGTAATACTTCTGGTTATGGTGTCAGCGGTTTGCATGTTAGCAATTATGATAATCACACGATTCGGCGATTCGGCATCGGGGAAGAGCTCGATGGCCAGGGAATATAGAGGTGAGACAAGCTGGGAGGTGACTGACTTTGGAGATTGAGTGGAGAGAGAGAAGGTGGTCAGCAAGGCAGTAGGCGAGGAGTAGAACAACGCTCTGGTCGACAAATAGGAGAGAAGCTTACAGAGGACTTCGCTATTTTCATTCAGCTAAAGACTTCAGATAGACAGGTAATTATCCTACACCCAGCCATGATACAGGTTCAACGGTTCGCAAAACCCAACGAGTGACCATTGTCTTTTCAGTAGTTTAATTCCTTTGTGTAATTTGTACCTTTCGCATGCCAAGCGATAACTCGTCATGTGAATGACGAGTGGTCTCATCAAGAGGATGAATGATGAGTAGTTTACATCACCGCAGCAATTAATTGCAGAAACAACTGTTTCAGATCCCTTCGTTATATAGAATGACACGTGGTGGAGATACGTGGGCCTTTTCGTTTCTTACAGGAATGAAAAGAGTTTGTTAATCAGTTCTAAATCAACCCCACCCCAAATATTGACACATGGTCAAATCCCACCCCAATATTTTGCTCATTTATTTAGTTTCTTTAGTATGTCCTTGCCATATTTTATTTTTGAAAATACATAGGGCTTAAAGGTTTTAAAATTAATGGGGGGAGAAGAATTTACTTGTGCCATGATAGATGTCGAGCTTTCACCTTGCTGATGAACTCGACGAAACATTAGATCAATTATTAGATATAGCACGAGTAACTACAAGTTTTAATTTAGATGTCAGCGGTCCAGCTGCAAGTTCCACCCCCAAATTTAAACGTAGCCCAATTTTAACTAGACGCCTTCAGCGACAATTATTAGAAGAACAGAAATGTGAACAGCAATTAGAGCAACAAGATCAGGATATTAGAGATTTAGACCAAACACAATTGGCAACGGTGGCTCAGTCGCAGTTTGTTCCCCCAACTATTTTAGAGGGTATCCCATTTCAAGGGATAGCCGGGTAAGATGTTTCAAAATTCTTAGATAAAGTGGATAGCCTTGCCATATTAAATGGATGGAACAATGCCCGTAAGCAGGAATTATTTCCAGCCCTTCTGGCCGGACCAGCGTTACGATGGTACCAGACTTGGAAAGATGGTACAGAAAATCAAGAAGTTTCTTACGAGGAGATACGGAAAAAAATTAAGGATGAATTTACAGGGTCCTTGGATCAATTCCAGATCGAGGAACAAATTCGATATAGATTACACAAGGAAACTGAGCCAGTTACGAATTATGTTCGGGACAAACAATTACTTCTACTCAAGGCACACCCCAAAATTAGTGTTCAACAACAGATCAAACAGATCATATTAGGATTACAGGTGGATTACATGAAAGATATTCACCATAAAGAGAATGAGTCCGTGCATGGGTTACTTAAGGATTTAAAATCTTTTGAAAAACTTCAGTTCTTGATGAGGCAGCGCAAGCTGAAAGAACTGAGGTACGAAGATCAAAGGGATAGTTTATTCATTCTCTCCTTTGCATAACACACCAACTTTTCCGCAACAGCAGCAGATTTTACTGCAGAGTAACAATCTGGTTGCTGCTGAGTCGGCGCAATCGCGACCCACTTCAGACATTGAGGCAAAATTCAAAGCCTTGCAAAAGGAGGTTGAGCAATTAAAATTATCTAATAATCCTCAAAATACCAAAGCTCAAGTCCAGGCTCAGGAAACTGGTCTGGAAGCGAGATTAGCCAGTCTCACTTTGAGATTGGATAGCATGGAGGATCAAAAACAGAACCCTGGCACCGAGTCATCTACTCCAAAGCAATTTAGAGAACCTTATTATAGGGATAGCTATCAGTCAGGTAATAATTATAGAGGCTCCTATCGGGGTAACAATAATAGACGACAGTACAATAGGGGGTACAGGAATGGACGCAATAATAATGGTAACAACTCAGATCGCAATAGGCGATATGGCAATACCCAACAATGGCGAGGACGTGGAAACGTCCGTGGACAGAACTCGCGGGGTTCCTCGTCTTCAGCAGGGCGAGGCCAGGAAAACAGGGAAGAGCAACGGGGGAGACCACGCTGCTCTATTTGTAATTACCATAACCACACAGCAGCCACTTGTTTTCAGAACACGGAGGCTTTAAACGAACAGTGACTGCCCATAGTAGAGACGTATGCGCAGATTTCGTTGGCAAACAAATATCAGTCTCTACTTTCCCCTATGAGGAATTAATTTACATTAACGCAGTGTTAGGGGGACAACGTCAGAAGTTTCTTGTGGATTCCGGATTCAAGAATCTGTTACCAGTGATCGAGGTATTCCTTCAACCGCCAAACGTTTCAAAATTCATACGGCCATAAGGGGAGTAGCAAAAGAACAAATTGAAATTAAAGAGATTGTCCTGTTAACATTTGCAATAAACGGCCGTAATTTTACCCATCCTTTTCGGATGATTCCAAATTTTGAACATGGGACAATATTGGGAAATGATTTTTTAAGAGCTCATAAAGCAAATTTGGATTTTGATCAAAATCGAATTACATTGAGGAGATTTGGTACTCCTCCGCGGAACCAGTTAAGGGCGGAACACAGAAAAACCTTTGACGTTTCCATAAAAGTTGCTAGTCTGATCAGGGATCTATATGTGCCGGAATTTGTAACTTCCAGACAAATTAGAATCAAACCTAGATCTCATTTGTGCTTTCCTGTCAAATTGACAAATTCTAATAATCAAAATTTAACTTATTTGGAACCAGATTTACAGTTTCAAATGGACACAGGCTTAATGGTGCCTCGAGCCATTGTAAATCCGGAGTCATTTTTAATTTGGATTACTAATCCAAATTATTACAAAATTAAAATTAGGAAAGGGGCACGCTTAGGTACCGCAGAGGCATGGCAAAATCCAGTACCAGCTTCGCGTCATACTGCAGGTGACGGAGGACCTAACGTTATGGTGACCAAGGAGACTGGCACCGTGACAAAACCATTGCAAGATATTACTAAATTTGACATTAATCCAGCATTGGAACCCGATCAGAAGTTGCAACTTAGACAATTATTAGAGAAGTATGTAGATGTGTTTTCTTGGTCTGAGCAAGACATTGGTTGTGCCACTAATTATACGCATCGTATAAAGTTAAAGGACGATTCGGAATTTCACGTCCCAGTTTACCCTATACCAGTTCACCTGCGTAAGGAAATTAATCAGCAAATTGACAACTTGCTAGAAGCAGGGGTCATCAGTCCTACAACATCACCCTACAATTCAAGTTTTTCTTGTTAAAAAGAAATCAGGAGCTTATCGCATGGTGCAAGATTTTCGATTGCTGAATGCCAGGTCCGTTTTCGACGCAGTTTCAATTGGAAACATTTCAGAGATATTGCACAATATGGCCGGTAAGAGCTACTACTGTAGTGCTGATTTGAAACAAGGATTTTTTTCAAATTCCATTAGCGGAAGAATCGAAAAAATATACTGCCTTTACTATACCAGCCAGGGGACAATTTGCGATGAATTTTACACCTATGGGACATGTAACATCTCCTGCGGCGATGAACCGATGTGTCCAGCTCGCTACAGCGGGGATGAATGACAATAACTTTGCCTTTTATATCGATGACATGTTTGTTTTTGCCAATACATTTAAATACATGTTGGTGAATTTGGAGAAAATGTTTCAATGTTTACGATCTGCCGGATTGAAATTGGCTGTACCTAAATGTTCATTTGGATGCTATGAGACAATTGCCTTGGGCAACGACGTGGGCAAATACGGCTATCGTATAAGCGATAGAATACTGTCATCCATTAAGAATTATAAAGTTCCCACCACAACGAAGAAGGTTAAAATGTTTTTAGGTCTTTGCAGCTACGTGAGGAAATATTTCAAGAATTTTTCTGATATTGCATCACCATTACAGGGTTTAATTCGTAAGGGCAAGAAATTTACATGGGGTCCTGAACAACAATCAGCATTTGATTAATTAAAGAAAGCTCTAATTACTGCACCTGTTTTGTTACCGTACGTTCCAGCGAAGAACACCAAGGTTTTCACCGATGCTTCATCTCATGCGATCAGTGGCGTATTAATGCAGCCCAATGCAGAAGGAGAGTACTTGCCATGTGCGTAGTGCAGTAGAACATTGACGGACACTGAAAAAGATTGAGTGTTATTGAACAAGAACTAACGGCAATTTTATATGCTTTCAAATCATTTAGATTTTATCTTGTTGGGCGCCATTTTGATTTATATACGGACAATAAAGCTATTACGTACATTAGGACATCCCGTAATTTGAGCTCAAAGCTTCTTCGATGGAGCAACCTTTTGGAGGATTTTTCATTCACTCCTATCCATGTTAAAACTACGGAGAACATCACCGATCCCCTCAGCAGAGAATGTGGAGAAAACGTAGAGGATGGCAACACTGAAGAGGACATCCCGAATCCAGGACACTTACTTTATTTGATGCAACCACAGATGTCGCGGAACATCAGAGACAGGATTCATTTTTTGGCCCAATTATTAAAGTTTTGGAGGACCCAGACAGGGACGATGGAACATTACCTTTATACATCCAGAGGCAGGTCTATCATCATGTGTTGGAAGATGGATTATTAGCAGAAATTAGGAGCTACTACCAAGAAATTATTATGCATTCCAATGACGTTACGTGATTCTGTGATTGAGACACTCCACGCTTCACCGCGTGGCTCAGTCGGAAACGCGTCTGACTACCATGCTCAAGGTCCCGGGTTCGATCCCCGGCCGGTTCAAATCCGGGAACTTTTCTAAAGGTGGAAGCGGCCCCGGCACCTACCCAGCGTCGAATAACATGGGTACCTGGGGGAAACCCTGGGGGGTAAAGACTGTCAGGGGCGTGATGCTGATCACATCACCCCTACTCACGACCGGATCAAGAAAGTGTGGGGCGTTACCCCCACACCCCCTATATGCCTTCATGGCATGGTGCTATGCACAGGGGAACACTTTACCTTTTTTTTACCACGCTTCACCCATAGGAGGTTCTCATCTTGGATTTACCAAATGTTACAACGTTGCATTACCACGAATTTATTTTCCAAATATGAAGTTATTTAAACCGAGGAAAATTAGGGAATGTATTACATGCCAGCAGAATAAACGCCGTCCAGGTCCACCAGCAGGAGAACTGTGCACTTTTCCCGCACAGAAGCCATTTCAGCGGATTTGCCTGGACATTTCAGGTCCATATCCTCCCTCATCCAATCTTCGTCATCGATACATAATCGCTGCAACAGATTTTGGGACGCGCTATTTAATAGCCAAACCAGTTGCAGATTGCACGGCCAGTACAGCAGCTGAATTTGTGTATGAGGAAATAGTGTTACGCTACGGAACCCCACAGGATATTTACACCGATCGCGGATCTGCATTTAAATCTACGCTTTTCCAGGAACTTGGCAATAAACTGGGAATAACAATCACGTTTTCGCCAGTCGGCTTACATAACTCCATTGGTCTTTCTGAACGGAACCACGGTGACCTGCAGAGTATAATGAAGTGTTATGTTAATTCAAAACATACTGATTGGGTCCAATATTTACAGCCAAGTGTATTCAGTTATAACACTACGAGGAATCAGAATTTGCGGTATAGCCCATTCTTTTTAGTACATGGATTCCAACCTACTTTGGCCTGGGAGCTTGCATTACACACACCAAGTTGTGAAAATGTGGAGAATGATGTACGGTTCCGAGTATTGGAAAACGCAAGAACTAATGCTACGGATAACTTAGCGAAGCGACATGTTGAAGTAAAGAAGTATTATGATCGAAAGAGGAAGCAGATCAAATTTCAACCAGGTGCTAAAGTATTAATTTTTGACAGCACCCAGAAAATTGGAACCGCACGGTGCTTTTCAGGTATTTATAAAGGCCCAGCCACAGTTATTCGAGAAGAGAATCCTAATATATACCTGGTGGAATTTCAGAACAAGCGCGGAAAGACAATTGTGGACTCTATTGCCGTCCAGAGACTCAAAAAATACTATGCGCCAGTTGACGGTGAAGGCGAAGAGAACTTGCCAGGTCAAGATGAAGATGAAGATCATCAAGAGGACAACGCGGACTCACAAATGGATAATGGTCACTAAAATTGAAAATTTATATAAGTAACAGGTTTAACATTTTTAATTTCACTTGCGTGACATAATAATAAGTTATAATAAAATAGCACTAATAATATTAACAATTAAAAGCAGACTTATTATTTAATAATGTGCTTCAGGAACAAAAATTTTTTTTGCAGTTTGTAATAATACTAGCTCAGCGAATACATCACTAGAATTTTATAGTTACTCTTCAGAAGAAGGTATATGATTATATTAGCAAAGTTTATTTTTAAGCGCCAGTTATGAGAATATTTATATTATACGAATATGTAGACGTCGACGTCAAGATTTTATTGCGCTCCACTAACAAGTATTTTCCTTCGGAAATTGGATAGCTACCGATAATCCTGGAAATCCATTCTGCCATCGCAGAATGATTATGATTAAACCACAACGGTTTTAGTTAACAGCTTTGCCACAATAATATGCTAAGCATATTTTAGAATGAGTAGAGAGAATTAAAGATTCTTCAAGTTTTAGTGATGTTAGTATTTGAATGCATTTAAAGATCGCATAAATAATGATAATTATTTTATTTCAGGTAGTCAGGAGTAAATCAGTCTCAATTTTTTCCTTACCTTATACCTTAGTACGGTTCGATTGATTTTAAATATTTAAACATAAAGTTAAAACCTGAAATTAAATAAGATAAGCTTGCAGCAAAATTTAAAATAAGATAAGTTAAACAGTGCTAATAAATTTAGAGAATAAACAAATTATATTAAATAAATAAATTACGCAGATAAATTGAGCCTAGAGTCAGAAAATAATTAAGTTGAGTTAAAATATTTATTACTTTAGACTAGGCAGGCTTAAAGTACGTGCTAGCTTTGAAGAACTGTTTATTTTGATTGCCTAAGCAATATGAAAATCATTGCGATTTTAGTTATTTTAAACGGATTACTTCCACACTTAAAAGCTTCTAATTTTATTTATCTGTTGAACAAGTTCTTTGACTATCCTTATAATATAATTACAATTTTATAATTAACAACATTTATTATTAGTATTTTTATAATTTTCATAATCTGTTATTTTCAATGTCAACGCAAGACATCTATTACTTATGACCGTGTACCAACGAATTACAGTTAAGCAAACTTAATAATGATTCACCGTCCATTGATCAGATTTACGACGGTGTTGCACCGATTGTTGAAGTGGTACCATTAAAAACGAGTCACCCGCCAATTCCCCCACCCCTGCCTCAGTCCATTATTATTCAACCTAGGGTACAACAAGAAGTTCAAGATTTATCCAGGAATATTTTAGTCACTAAAGACGAGAGTATAGATTTGCCGAAGAATATTTTATCCGTTAAAGATAGAGTTCAGAAATTTGCCGTAAGCAAGGGTCCTAATTTTGTTCAAAACAGTCGCAAAATGGAAAGTGAATTGCCTATTTCACCCTGTGTTCAGCCAGTTGTAAAAGTTAAAGAATTATTTGCGAATCAGTCACCAGTAAAAGTCGAGAAAGTTTCAAATGTTACTTTAAAAGCAGAAAGTAAGCCAAATTTTCAGGTTCCCGAACCTGTTGTATCGTTCACAGACCATATTTTTTAAGACTTCACGTTCGCCTAGAATTTTTATATTAATTATGATTCAAATTTTAAGTATAATTCATTTTTTACGTTTGATTGTACCTTATGCAAGGTTTATTAGTCATTTAGTTTGCTAGCAGCTTTCCAAGTTTTGTTATTGTACGAGCACGGAAGTGTTCAAGTAAACACACTGTCGCAAGCGCGACGATATTTTTTCCTTTCCATCCCGCCTATGATGTAAGTTTCAAAAGTCCTTGACTTCCATTTCGATTCTCGCAGCGCTTACTAGATTTTGTTTGTAGTAATTTAAAATTTTGTACACATTAACGCGTCATGTTGGTAGTTAGCGAATCATGGCGTTGCATTTTCTTCCTCCGTTCCTTTGCTCGCTGCCCGAAGCAGCGATTTTCCCCCTCCTCCTCTCCGACGGCATCCCGAACGTACCCGAAGATGTCGACCGAAAACGCCGACAAGCGAGCTTACGATTTTCTTCGCTGTAGAGAAATTAGTTCAGTCCTTCCAAGCGACTACGAAAATGCAACTTTGCAGGAACTTTGTCAGCGGATTCCTTTCTCCGCACTGTAGCTCTCTTCCGAGTACTTTGAACACGCTGAAAGCTCAGAAAACACTTAGCATGGAGATTACAACAACCAGTGGCGTTCGCCCATTAAAATTTTATGGGATCAGTTTAGCTAAGCATATGGCCATTAGAATTTGATTTTCACGATAGAAGTTCATGTAAACAATGTTAGGGATAATTTTTGTTACATAGATAAATCTAGCCGTAAAACGTCGTATTTATGTACTTCAGGTTAATCACGACCAATAATTTTATAAAGGAACAACAAGACGAATTTTTTGCGTTCTTCTCGCAAAATTTTCCCGTTTTTCATAGAGATATTTATAGTAAGTAAATTTTTTGGGGAAATCGACGTACATTTGGTTTAAATCAGGATAAAGTCAAACGAAATTTCGATAAAATCAGGGAAATGTTACAAAAGGGCAATTTTTAGCACTTTATGCACATAGAGTAATCAAGATTATTAGCAACAGGCCCAGGCCTCGGTGATTGGCACAGGCATGTGCAGCAAAAGTCGCCACGGCATCGTTAGCCTTTCCAAATTTAAACAGTGTGGTTTACCACAAATGTTATAATTTGAGAAATTATTATTATTTTTAATATTTATTATTAGGAAATTTAGCTCATTTACCCAATTTGCACCTTATTTGACAATGCAGCAATAAATTCATTACTTCTCACTGATTAACTTAGTGTTAATTTTAGTACAGTAGGTAATATTAGTAATTTGTATTTATATTTTAATATATTGCATAACTATTCTCGATCTATTTTGTTTGGACATACCTAAGGAATTGACACACCATTCTTATATGAGTCAAGTATACCTTTCCGCGGCGGGTCTGTTTACACGACCAAGTGATTTGAGGTATACGGCGGACTCAAGAAGTTTTGAGTAGATATATTTCTTTTGCTTAAAGAAGATTTTGAATTGAGAAAGTTTTCATTATCCTTATTGTGTTTAGAATTTGAATTTTACGTTTTTAATTTCCTAATGCTATATTTTGTTACCACCTGGAGTTTCAACGTAACTCAGAAGTAGCATTTACTGAAAATTTTGTTTTATATTGCATTATATTCAACCACGGCAAATTGCACCGGCCTATCGGTTATTAGGAGGCCATTAGAGGCTTGTCAAAGCAACCTTTTAGCACTCTAATAGCTTGCTTTGCGCAACTCCAAATTTATATATTTATTTTAAGGGTTCACAACATAATAATTTATTTTATAATTTTCAACAGAATGCAGAACATGCTTGCAACACTTACTTTGTTTATTAATTTTACATTTTGTAATTTTGAAGTGAAGTCTATTACTGACAATAAATTATTTCAGTTTATTAGGACACGTAATGGTATTTTAATATCAGGTTCAGGTCAATTTATTGTTATTCAGAATTTAAATAATAATTTGAACACCCACAGATCAATTCAGCTTAACGAAGGGCAATCTATATTTTTTAATTATCAGGATTTTTCTCAGATTATTGTGGATCAACAAATTTTACATACAAGAATTTTAGCTTTCGAACAGGTAAAAATGAAGGAAATTGAATTATTACTTAATATCCCCAAGAATTTCTCTGATTTCACTATTCCCCAATGGACTCCGCTTGAACTTGCCTTAAAGCAACTTAATCAATCGATTAGTATGGGCATCTCATTTCAGGAATTAGTTTTAAACCCTTTGCCCATGTCTATAATAGTTTTTGTTATTTGGAATGTGTTATTAACCACAACCCTAGGATATTATTTCTTTAAGCATCATCAGCTTTCGAAACAGATTCATTTAGAGCAGCGCAGTAATAATTAATAGGTTAAGGCAACACATTAATCATGGACATTAATATTTTAATTACGGTTGGATATTTTATTTAAATTTTCCTTATTTATTTTCAAAGAGTTGTGGCAATTATGTTATCTATTTATTTAATTTATTTTATTTTGATGAGACAATTTAATTTGATTTTAAAGAAAAGGCAATGAAATAAGTTGATATTGTGTACTTGCATGAACATGAATTATACATTTCCTATCCTTCACTATTTCCTTTCTTTGTCATAATTTTCCCTTTATTCAACCTAACCTGTCTATACGGAACGCCATGGTCAAGTAATGCCTACACCATCCATGGGCATTTTTCATGACGGATATCCGGAGGCAGTCTACTATTACCAGGCAGAAAGACTTATTACCATTCTACGAGGGAGACATGCAGACATTTCTGATTATTACTACACGGAGACTACCTTTTACAGGAAGGATGTAATCAACCATACATTTCCCAGTATAGCGGACTATACATTATCAACAACACCAAGTGATGGAGCTAGATAAAATTTCCCTCCACACTGTTTGCAGTTCAAACAACAACTTTTCCCCATCTCCCAAGTTCTACGGGTAATTTACCACATTTTTTACATTGCCCCAATGCAGTCAAGACGACAAGCAATCCAGAAAGAAGAAGAAGCATAGAAAACATACATTCTACAAACAGCAGTTCCGGTCACAAACAATAATTACAGAATTGTGCTACAGTGTTTCTACACATACACATGCGAGCTCCTATCATGTGTATCTATTTGGTCTTCTAACATGCATTATGGGAAACAGTACTTTTCCATAGCCCTTATACACATTTTCAGTTTTGTGCCATGCATGAGAACCAGTTTTATATGCATTCAACTTTACATTATACTACAAGGAAGCGACAAGCGCCAGTGGTGTCAATTGACCAGTGCATCAACTAGTGCATATTTTTTTTAAGAAGAAGCTTTTACAATGGATATCCAATTGCACATGCAAGCTATAACAACCATAACTACAGCACTTTCAAACATTGCAGATAGTATGCTTTAGTTTTATGCAAATGTTTCTCCCAAACAGTTAATTGTGTTTCACCAACATGGTACATAGTTAAAAATACAATTGCACATTGGACATTTTCTGATATTTTCAATCAGAGTAGACAGTTGGTAAGATACTGCAAGATTATTTTTTTTTGTGTGTGCAGTCATACAAAGGTATTCACCAAGCCATATATATGTATACAGTGTACAGATTAACGTAGAAAAGAAAATTGAACGCTATAGTTATGTTTTACCAGCGACAGTTATCAGTGTAACCAATTATATGCATTGAATATTGTATTATAATACATTGGAATGTGCAACATAGCCGTGCAAGTTCATATATTCAACGATGTTAGGAGTGAACTGGCTACGTAGTTAGCTCAACGTATTACACAGGCTTTAACACAAGACAAAACATTGAGATATATATATTGTGTCAATATTTTACATGCCTATTTAGGACGAATGTGACTATTCACATTTTATAGACTTACGTGTGTACCCTTGTCAGGGTTTGTAGCGTATTTACGGGCTCCAATCTTAAGAAACAGTGGGAGCTATGTTTTGTTTTGTAAGACGCTCAAGCCGTTTGCCTCGCTGGGCGACACAGAGTAGAAACCGCTTGGCTAGGCATCGCAGACTATTGACTAAGTGATTACGCAACGAGCAATTCTACATAATAAACATTACGTACGCACAAATGTGGTACATTAAGAGTTTTATCGCTTAACGACACGAACTTTTGTGATTTCTAAAATTGTATGTTTATTTTATTAAGTCTCTCTGAACGCTTCATGTTGACCAGGGCATTAACTTGTTTTTCTCAGCTGTCTCAAGCCTCTTAGGCATGTTTACAATGCATTGTGTTGTGCCATGCAAACCTCCTGAGCATTCAGGAAACAGGTAATACTTCTGGTTATGGTGTCAGCGGTTTGCATGGTAGCAATTATGATAATCACACGATTCGGCGATTCGGCATCGAAAAAGAGCTCGATGGCCAGGGAATATAGAGGTGAGACAAGCTGGGAGGTGACTGACTTTGGAGATTGAGTGGAGAGAGAGAAGGTGGTCAGCAAGGCAGTAGGTGAGGAGTAGAACAACGCTCTGGTCGACAAATAGGAGAGAAGCTTACAGAGGACTTCGCTATTTTCATTCAGCTAAAGACTTCAGATAGACAGGTAATTATCCTACACCCAGCCATGATACAGGTTCAACGGTTCGCAAAACCCAACGAGTGACCATTGTCTTTTCAGTAGTTTAATTCCTTTGTGTAATTTGTACCTTTCGCATGCCAAGCGATAACTCGTCATGTGAATGACGAGTGGTCTCATCAAGAGGATGAATGATGAGTAGTTTACATCACCCCAGCAATTAATTGCAGAAACAACTGTTTCAGATCCCTTCATTATATAGAATGACACGATCCCTAATTGTCGCGGCCTCTTGTCCAGACTTCATGGCACCAAGCGTTCTTCTCATGCCTGCTTCCCTCTGAAGTTCAAATGCTATGGAAGAATAAAGCTTTAAATTCAAAGCATTTAGAAGGATAACTTTTCATGTTAATTGTGCATTTAATTCTAAAGATGTTAATACAAATAAATGAACTACATAAAAATGTGTAGAATTATTTCAGATCAACAACTTACTGTTCCTGGATATTCAGGTAAAGAGCTAAAGATTTGTTGCAAGTCCGCTTTTTGGACAGATAGACTAATCGGGACTGGATGGTATCCAAACTATGTACCTCCACCTGACATACAATCCGGGACCCATTGCTTACAAAGCTTGATTATAAAGTGACGGCGTTCTTAGTCCACTATTGATATATGTATAGAAAAATGTCCGCACTGGATAAAATACTATATTACTGGATTGTAAGAAGAAGTGTAAAATCATTGTAAAATTTAAGAGAAAAAAAAACGTTTCGAGGATTTACGAATAATACAGCTGTTCGAAATGTTGTTAATGTTTTGTGCTTAAGAGGTTAGATGCATCAGGTGAGTTAAATTGACTTGAGCTTTATTTCAAACCCACTTTATATATAAATAGGCTAGTCATGGTGGACCTACTGTTTTAAGTTAAATCATAACACTATGTGTCTCCATCGAACACAGGACCTTTGATTACAAGGCAAGGACGTTGCTCCTACACCATCGGGGAGGCCCTACAGACATAACAGCCAAATTTTAATCTGGTAACTCTAAGTTACTTAGGGACAAAATATACAACACTAACCCGAAAAAAAATACCTCATTTCACAGAATTTAATACTAGCATGTTCCTTTATTTAACACTGAATTAGCATTAGACGCAGCCAAATATCTGCTGCTTATACGCTCTCCTCATAACAAACTTCAATACAAGATTAAAACAGGAATGTTTCTCTTCGTCAAATACTAGAGTCTGAAAAACAAAAATGCTAGATCTAAATTTTACTTCTAGTCTGTCTTTGTTTACGTGAAGAACGCAAGGGTAACGTTTCAGGATACGAATCCCTGAAAAGGATTCATTTGTACTTGTCTTTTCTTGCATCATGACAAGTCACTAACAGTTCTGGGTTGTAACAATTTCATTGACTTTCAGTTGGATAATTACAACCTAGAAGTGCCAGTGACTGTACCAATGGCCCAGTTCGATATTTCAACGGCAGAGTTCTTCTACTGCTTGCACAAGTGAGTGTTATCTGCTGCAGTAATCGTCAAGTCGTTCCCCTTCTTCCACTCATCGGGCTGACAGAGTAGTGCGTAAGAATTATTTTGACCGGTATCTAATTTTCGCTCCAGGCTACAAACAAGGTCTAACAAAATATTTAGTCATGCGATATAACATGACGATTATTATTAGAGATTATTCATGAATTGCTCTTTTGCAAAGTGAAATAGTCTTTCGCTAAAATTAACAACAATGAGATAGCAAAGTAACGAAATATGAATCAAAACAAACTCAATAGCTAACAGAGAGCGTTTGCCTTTCTTTGACGATTTACTTATGAAACTGGCCTGTGATCGAACATTTCGTTCCCAGTTTTTTTTTTAAATTTATTATTATTTTTTTACAAATATTTTTTAAATCTTGTATTTACAAGGACAATGAAACAAACAAAAGTAAGAATGTTTTATTTGAAATTGTTAACCGCCCTGAGCCAAAGGGGGAGGGAGTTTGAAATACAAAAGTTAACTTTCGTACTTGGTTATTAGAGAGAACGTGCATAGTATTAATATAACGAATGGTTTGTCCAATGAATGTATAATACTTGTAATTGTGACAGACAGGCAGAGCAAAGGACGAAAATCCCGTGGATAGAACAAGACCATCACTGCATACCCAGCCCAAAACTTGACAAATTGAAATCAAAAGTGCGCAAATGTAGAAATATTATGAACCAGTTATTGGTCCACCATTTCCAGCTGAATTGTATATTTAAACATCTGTCCTAAGTGACTTATGGAAAGTTTCATCTGCACATTATTTTGCAAAACTCTACCTTTTCAATTCTACCTTCCTCTCTAAAGGAATATACCATGATCGATATCCGGTAAAGGGACATAGTGGTTCGGATTTCATTTTAAAACTGTAGGTCCAGTCCCGTTTAGCCTATCTGTGCATAAAAGTGGACTTAAAACTATACGTAAAAAAGATCCACAGATATGCCGACCTCCGTACGGAGTGGTTAGGAGAGTTTAAAACGCCAATGGTAACGACATCTGTGTTCTTTGTGAGTCCTGCATCCATTTCGTAATTTCATCCTATCATCACTCATCTTCATCGTTGCGATTAGCCAAAAGTGATGGAAAAGCGATGCAAAATAACAAAATCAAATCACACACAAACAACATACATCCACTGAAGAAAATTTTGCATTTCACTTTACAATTAGGTGTGTTTTACATTGAAGGCACTTTAAGTAATGTTTTGAGATGGACCCAAAATATGTCTGTTACTGACAGTCAATTGTTTTTTTCCTCCCTTCCGTATAGCCTTCACCCGAGTATCGACACGTCGCCAGTTTCCATCAATGTTTCGTCGACAAAGGCTTCAACAACGATAAATATTACATCTCTACTTTCGATGCGTAAGCTTTATGATTATACTGTTTAGTACTGAATAAAGGTGACGACCATCTGTTGAAAAATTCTGAACATTTTGGCATTTTGGCTCATTGCGTCACCCAGGCTCTGGCCGCACCTTTACAGTTGACAATTTTGCAACAGCGCCAGTGAATTTCCCATCTTGCTCAAGCTCTAACATCAAAATCAAAATCATTATCTCTACTTCTTTTGGGTGGAGTTCGACGTCTAATCATACTTTTGTTGATAGTATCCTTTTGTAGATAGTGAGTGATTCATCTGTACTTGAATCTGTGTTCTCGAAAATAGTATAAAAGCGAGGATATCGCGTAAGAAATAACACACTTTCGCCAAGGATTGACGAAGCTTTTAAACTTAAAAAGAACTCCTCGGTGTTGTGCATAAATCCTGGTATGGTAGTTCGGGGCGCAAGCTAGGTCTATGTGATCATAGGCATGCCGATAGCCTCGCATTTAGTTTATGCGTTTTAGTTGAGTCAATACATCGACAAAGCGAAATCCTCGCCTTCGTCTCAAGTATATTCGCATTAGAATTGCCATAAATAAAGAATAATACCTTTTACATTATCTACTGCAGCAATGTGGTTTTATTTCTCTGTGCTGTGAATATTGTCTTTGCCTAACACTATCCCTGTACCTGAGAGGTGTCTGTGTACTTCACCGAGTCTCATCGTTCACCGCTGATTATTATTAAGTTATTATTAATAAATATAATAATACGTTTAATAGTATAATAATACAGGAATGAACTATCAAGTGGCAGCTCAACGTGTTGGCTCGATATTGTAGTGTACAAGGACAAGACAATTGTTTAAAGTTGAAATTAATTGTGCAAGAGCACTGAAGTTTCATAGTTGTAGAAAAGCACAGAGCTATTTCGTTTCGAAATGGAAAAGAAGCATTTGCGTAGCGCAAATAAAAATCTTACCTCGAGTTCAGGACTTAATGTTCCCGATTGTTGTCGGGACATTGATAAAGATAGAACCACATTTGTGTGCAAGAAATGTACAAAGCTTCTACATTATGAATGTTGTGGCTTAGATGTTCGACCTGGAAGCCACGAAGCTACCGATTTGGTTTGTAAAGACTGTGAATCATTGTCTACAACTATTTCATCTGATCTGTTAAATATGTTTGAAGCTTTAAAAGCCATGATTGAAGGAATTAGCAAGCAGCAAGTTGAAAGTATGGAAACATTACAGGCTGATATTAAACAGAAAGCTAAGTATATTAACAACTTGAAGGCTGATATTAGCAATGATATTACCAACAGTCTGAAACATTACAGGCTGATATTAGCCACCAGTCTGGAACATTAACATTAAAGAGCAAGCTGATTCCAATATCAACTTGAAGGCTGATATTAGCAGACAATGTGCGCTATTAAAGGATGATATCGGTAAGCAGCACGCTGAATATAATAAAGCTTTAAGAGCTGAAATAGGTGAGATGGCCTGTGAAATACAACAACTAAAGTCTGAGAACGAGGAAACTAGGGCCCGATTCTCTGAAGATATCCGGAAGGCTAGAGAGATGGACTTTGATGAGTTCCGACGTAGCTCGGCAAGTGATGTTAATAAAGCCACAGAAAGTGTTCGCATCGATGTAGAGGATATTAATTCGAGATTCACTCAGGAGTGCAATAAGATTTTTGAAAAACAGGTAACGATGGAACAGTTATTAGCCGAGGCCGTGACTGACAAAATACGGTTCCGATCTGAGGTTCAAGAAAATATTGGTCAGATTTCCTTTGTTGTATCTCAAAGAAGTAAGGACGTTGAGGAAATGAAGTCTCAAGTAGAACAGCTTACGAATCAGTTAGAGACCATGCACGTTTCCCTACAAACGGAAATAGAAAGTGGATCTCGAACAGCTGGTCATCTGTCTGCAGTTGCTGAGAGTGCAGCGTTGCCAACCATGAACATTGAACTAAGTGAAGCGATGGACAGAGCCGGTGGAGAGAGAACTATAGAAGACAAACAAGTCTGTCGCCCACGAGTTACTGCTGATTCAAGAGCTAATGAAGTGGCGTCTGCTGTACCACCTACCTTTAGTCTTTCGGGCAATGACAGAGGTTACAGAAAGCGTGAATTTCGCAGGGCACGGCATCGTCCTTATAAAGAAGGGGCAAAGAGGAAACATCCAGAAAGGAAGAAAGATCGCAGTTTCTCCTTTTCCAGCACCAGCTCTGACTCTCAATATCAAGCGAATATCTGGAAGCGAACACGAAGGCATGGAAATGTGAGAAGCGGTTCAGACGAGTCACCACCGCGAACTCAGCGATCAGCAACGACAGGAACCCCATGGATGGCCAACCTTAATTCCTTGTCCAAGTTCAAGGGAGACCTGGAAGCCCAGAATGCTGAATAGTATTTAAAAGAACTTAATATCAACTTTGATTTAATGCAAGTTCCATACGAATACCGATTGGAAATTATTCCTCGGTTATTCAAAGGCCAGGCTGAGCATTGGTTTCGAGCAAATCAGTTGGAGTTCAGGTCCTATTCTGATTTCTGCCACCGTTTTCGCAAGCAATATGCTTCTGAAGAGGCCAAAGAGAGGCAGCTGACGGCAGTGAGATCTCGCCGATATTCAAAGCAGTCTGATATGAGTATGGAATAATAAGCATGGTCCATTTACTCAGCCTACCGCAATCTGTCTGCCCGTTATGTAGAACCAGAGATAGTGAACTGAAATCACCTCCCAGCTTTCATATAGAGCCCGTAGTCTGAATTTGGCTAATTCTCCTCGAACTGTACGACCGCTAGCTGATTTTTTGAAAATATTCGAGGTGCTTGAGGAGCAGGACAGTTGAAAGCCTGTGTGGAATAGAGAAGGTGCTGGCCAGGGAAATGCTCCCAGACAAAATAGAATTGAAAACCAACAACCCAGAGTCAGACAAGTTATGCAGAACCAGAGGAATGGATATTCCAATTACAACAGGAGAAGTAATCCTCCGAGAAAAAATGGAAGGAACAACTAAGCACGTGGGCCGCGTCGTTCCAGATCTGATCCAGAAGACCATTCCCGTGACTCCTCACGTAACGCCTCTGAACCCAGCAACTTCAAAGCGACGGCGCCTCCGTTCGAACCTTCTGCTTCAGGTTTGACGAACGAGCAGCGGCAAAGCGTCAACATGACAAGAGACTTTTGTTGGGTGGTATGCAGTCGGATTTAGCCAGTGGCCCAACGTGAATTCTTCCTTCCCGATCACGGTTGGGCTAAAATCTTGGACGTCTCTGAACGGATGACAATGTTATAAATAGTGAAGATAATTATATTTTTGTTGCGCTGACTCTCAATGACGAAGAACAAAGTTTAGATAGAGCACTACAACAGGCAGTTAGAACGGAAAATTTTAGCAGGGCTCCGTTAATTAAAGCAACTGTAACAGGCCTTGATTTTATTTGTGTACTGGACACTGGAAGCGAATGTAATCTCATGAGCTACGCCATTTGGAAGAAGATTAAAGAGAAGCTGCCGTCATTGCAGTTACAAACATGGCCATATGTTAGGATGGCTGATTTCACCGGGAGAAACAAAACTAGAGTTGTGAGATGTAGACAAGTATATCTAGAGATTGCTGGAAGATATTTATTGGAGAAAATGTTTTACTTGAAAAGTTTCGAAGCTGACTTTATTTTGGGCTACCCATTCATCAGGAAACATGAAGCAGGAATTGACCTACAGCGCGAGATGTTATCCCTCACCGTAGATGGAGTTCCGGTAAAGCAGGACCTCGTGACTAATTAAACTTCGACAGGGACGTGTGTAAGGAAAGTCCGTGAAGATTCCCATGTCGATCAGTGGACGGCTAGTCCTGACGACATTCTTCAGAAAGTCAATGCGAATGAGATTTTATGGGAAACGGGTAGAAGTCAATTGAAAGAAGTCTTACTGAAGCATAGAGATGTATTTTCCGAGAGACCAGGTACTATTAAGAACTTACAGTGTGAGATTGAACTCACCACCACAGAACCTGTGTATCGATCTCCATATCCCATACCTATAGCCTAAAGAAAGCTCCTGAAAGAAGAACTGAAAAAGTGGAGACAATGAGATGTTACTGAGCCTTGATATTCATCTTGTATGAGCACCTTAATTGTTAGTACGCCTGATGGTAACATACGCCTGCAGTTGTCTTGATGATTAATTATTCTATTTCTGAGACCACTGGATATTCGCCTGCTGAACTATTCTTCAATCATCCTACACCGAGAGAAATCCTAACACATTTCAATTGGCCCAAACGGGAAGAAGCCCAACCGGATTGGAAGTCCAAATTATTCTTAGCCCAAGTCAGGGAGAAGAAGAAGGTGTCGAAGTATATAAAACAGAAGGGAAACGCTAAGCCAGTGACAGTTGGAGACTTTGTGATGGTTCGAAACAACTCCTAAAGCTCCCTACTAAATAGGACCATTCAAAAGTTATTTATGTTGTGGATAGGACCTTATGTAGTGGACAAAGAGGAAAATAGTGTTGTGACATTGTTAGTTCCAAGTACTAAAGAATTATATGGTAAGGTTAACTTGGATAACCTAAAACTGGTGCACTTCTCGGAGGATAAGAAGAAAGAGTTTGTACTACAAAACAAAGTTTTCTCCGGGTAGATAACTTCCTTCCTGAAACTTAGCTTCCGAAAGGAAGGGGCAGATGGCATGATGCATATTTTTATGTGACGTCACAACTTTAATATATGTCACTGATATATTATACTTTTATGAAAGGACACGTAAATGTTGTGTTATAATATGTAATATTGCACCTTCTTTGTAATGTATATCTTTTGTTTAATGTTCATTGTACTTTATGCTCTTCATGTTTGCGAGAGTGCATTATGTGAATTTGTATTTCTAAACATGTGTAGATGTTAGTTTTGTTGATAGTATCCTTTTGTAGATAGTGAGTGATTCATCTGTACTTGAATCTGTGTTCTCGAAAATTGTATAAAAGCGAGGATATCGCGTAAGAAATAACACACTTTCGTCAAGGATCGACGAAGCTTTTAAACCCTTTAGTACGCCGCGCCGTCTGACGAAAGTAAGCCCAGTGTCGCCGAGGCTTTGAGCGCGAAATTTGAATTCGTATACATAATGGAGAAAAATCGTAATAACTCTGGCACTATGGGACCAATCTACATCGGATAACTTTTGTTTTGCAGGCAGTTCATCGGTGCATACAACCATGTAAAATTTGGGGGCTTACGGGCGGGGGCTGCATCCCCCGAATTTCAATAAGAAAGCATGAAAATGTGGAGTTTGCCCCCTCTTCTCCAGCTACTTTGGGGAGAAACCCGGAACTTTTGATTTTTTTTAAAGAATAGACCTTCCGCAACAGAATAAAACTTGATTCATGTTCGTGCAATACAATTTGAATAATAAGGCAAAAGGTAAAACTCTAGCGAATTTTAGCCAATTTGCATTAAGAAACGATTGTGGAACGATTGTGCGTTAGGGAAATCGATGAGCTGTTATATGATACGAACTGTTTTTCCTAACACAGGAGTGAAGGGAGCCTTTGCAATCGTTTGTTTTGTCTCTACTTCTGTCTACTTTGGCTCTTAGACTCACGCTTCTGGCGCGTCTGGCTATCGTCAAGCTTCATTGCATTTCTAACATAGAGGCGACTGAAAGCTGACACCGCCAAACTTCTTCCAATACACCCTCTCCTTGAACCCCCTGCCACTACTTTCGGCTGGATCACCATGTCTAAACACAAAGAAGAATGTGTGCCTTATCAGTACTAAATCACAGCGTTGGAAGCAGGAAAACAGCATGGTAAATACCAAGCATTCATTGTGTCTGTCAAGAGCTAACACGTGTTTGGGTGAGCCCAAACACGTGACATATTCCGAAAAAGAAGGGGGGATTTGTAATTTTCGTAAACACATTTTCCCGAACCGTACAAATATAAGTGTGGCAAACCCCCGATAATTGTATCTAAAGCTGTTTGTTGCACATATGCAACCGCGGCTGACAGGGACATACTTTTTTTGTTGCACCTATGCAACGGCGGGGATCTAAATGCTCCTCTGTGTTGTGCATACATCCTGGTATGGTAGTTCGGGGCGCAAGCTAGGCCTATGTGATCATAGGTACGCCGATAGCCATGCATTGATGATATGCACAATACTGCAACCATTCTACGTTAGATAATAAAGCTAGCATAAGGATTAATTTGGAAATAAAAGACTAAAGAGCAAATATCGGCTCAGTTATTATTGGATATCTCTTGGTGTGGTAGTTCGGGGCGCAAGCTAGGTCTATGTGATCATAGGCATGCCGATAGCCTCGCATTCAGTTTATGCGTTTTAGTTGAGTCAATTCATCGACAAAGCGAAATCCTCGCCTCCGTCTCAAGTATATTCGCATTTGAATTGCCATAAATAAAGAATAACACCTTTTTACATTATCTACTGCAGCAATGTGGTTTTATTTCTCTGTACTGTGAATTTTGTCTTTGCCTAACACTATCCCTGTACCTGAGAGGTGTCTGTGTACTTCACCGAGTCTCATCGTTCACCGCTGATTATTATTAAGTTATTATTAATAAATATAATAATACGTTTAATAGTATAATAATACAGGCATTAACGTATCAACCTTCGTGGGGAAAAGTTAGCACAGCGCATTACGACGCTACTTCGGTGTTCCTTTATGGATGCTCTTCATCAATTTCATCGTATCATTATTCATCCCCAGTTTCGTGTAGCCAAAGTGGAAGAAAAGCGATGCTACATAATAATAATCTAATCAAATCAACTGTATTTTATTAACTTTTTTACCTTGCAGCCTCCAGGAAGTAGTGGCTACGAAGCCAGAAGCCCTAATTTAGAATCCTGAGTAAGGCATGGATATGCCATTGTGTTCGTTCTACCATTTATTCCTGCATTCCACCATAAATACTCATTAACGATTAACTAACGAAAAGCGACTAAGATTTACGTTCATAGGATATACGTTGAATTTTTCTGTCGCTTCATGAATGTGGATCATTTCACTATCCTAGGGGAAAATATTAGTTGAGCAACGTAAGGAATATTTGCATTCGAGGCAATGCAAGGCATTGGAGGGGGGTTACTAAATTCAAAATACCATCTTTCGAAGCGTCACATATATTTTATGCAGTTTATTCTACACTAAGAGCATTTTATTGTTAGTTCATTTAGTTTATTTAACGTCGCATTTCTACCATTTCTGGCTAATTGCGAGGATGTAAATGAATGTTAGAAGTGGAGAAGGGACAATCACATACCCACAGAGGATTATACTGACTGTGAATGCATGCGCTAGAACATCGCTCTTCTGCACAACGTAGTCGAGGCTGATCTACGTGGAAGAGAGATTGATATTATGATGTATTCGGAAAGGGTTGCTTCTTACACCCCTCCAACATATTACTGTATTATAATTGTCAGATATACAATGTTACAAAGTAACAAACTGTTTCTCGGGAACTGTAATACATATCAAGAGACAGCCGCTCAGGATCACGTGATCATAAAAATACGCTGACAGCACTAAAAGTAACTTTTTTAGAAAACATGGTTTTTCGATGGTTGTATGATTATGGATGACAGTTGGCAGTGGCTGAAAACAGAAAGCATTTGAATTTTTCCTTCCGAATATTTACGTGCTGTTTTATGTGCATGCATTACATTTCAAGCTCTTCTAAGTGATTTTTTTTCTATCGCCTATCGCCTTGAATTTATTTGACCGTTATCTCTCTGTATCGATGTCACGGACCCAAACAGCACAGGTGACGTCACAGAAAGCACAGTAGTGCGTCTCAAATGGCTCAACGTTAGCGTTATACGTCATCATATTATGCGCCGCTCAGTGTCCTGTTTTTTAGCCTATAGCTACGCCGAAGAACCCATTGAGAATTTGAGGTTGAAAATTAAAACCTTAACCTCCAAAAGTATCATATATATAATTATAGCGTCTTTGTTGTATTTGTACTTTCCTAATTTTACGTTCCCTTTCTGACACTTTATTGATTTCGACGATGAGAATGAACGATGAAGACACGAAATCTACAAAAATATTTAAAACTTTGTTTTAAGTCAACTACCTGCAAAGATCGGCTAATCGAGACTGGAATTACAGTTTAAAGAGGCACTTCATAATGTGCCTCCGCAGGGGATAGAGCCTGGAACCCCTTGATTACAAGGCAACAGTATTACCCACTGCACGATACACAACACAAGAATAAAACAGTCATTCTCAAACAAGGGGTGTAGACTTTATGTGAATAAAGTGTCCTTAAAATTAAAACAAAAACTAAGAAATGAAAGAAAAAAAGAATAAACTAAAGGGGTTCAACCTTGAACCGTTGATGATGATACCTATATTCTGTCACTTCAAATTTGAAACCTTTAGTCGTCTTCCGTTGCGGAGGAAAAAGGCGTAACACGCTGTGAAGCCTCATGTTCCTACGTACCTGGTCAGGCGTGGATGAATATATCTTTGTGTGTGTTCCATTACAATTTCATCCGTTCATCATTTATCCTCATCGTCGCGATTAACCCGATACTTAGAAAATTGGCGTAAAATAGAAATACACTGGAATCCTTAGTTTAGTGTTGACATTGGCGATGAATGGCACAAATGACTGTACGCACAAACATTCGTGTATTAGCCAAGCAAGATTTGAAATGTGTGCTCCTTTTCGAAGAATTCAATTGCCACTTTTTGCACAGAAAGGCAATTAGAGACTGGACCTACAGCCTAAAGTGGAATCCGAACCACTGTACCACGTGTCTCCACCGGTATCAAATCCGTGACGCGATTCCTTGATTACAAGGCGACGACGCTATCGTTTTCCAGAACTACACCAAAACGTCTTTTTGCTGCATACAGTCAAAGGCAAACATTATAGCAGGCAAAATATCCATAGTTGTTTCCATTATTTACTTTCCCAGCAGGTTTTTTTTTTAAGAAGCTGTATCAGTATCCCGATCCTTTAAAATCACATTGAGGAACACAGATTTAATTAACATAATGATGAGCAATTTGTATATTATTACATTTGCCTTCGCTTGTACCCACAATACAGGAATTCTGCATTTAACGCAAGTTACACAAGAAGAGCAAGAGAAACCATGAAGTGCTTCTACATAGGTGTCGTGTCTTTTGCCCCGAGTCTTCTTACCGGTTCATTTCCGCCGTGACATATGTCAAGACCTTCCTTGGCTGGTTTTCCCACAATCCAGAGTGTCATCACCGCCGCGCGCACATGTGTTTATGGGCACATGGTGCATAGTGCATAAAGATAAAATCAAACGTGTGATTATGACGTTGCACAGCTGTGTTTACACTGGAATGTTAAACCTATCCAGAGAGTCAAATATGACTTTTCTTTACTTATTTCAAAAGACGTTACACAGGATTACTTGTATCAATTTTATTCCAAAACACAAAATACATAAATCAGAATCAGTCTATAAACTATTAATCATTTATCGTTAATCTTAAAAAAAACCATGGTAAATACAGTGTTATTTTTTTGCAAACATTATTTAAGTAATAGCTATGTATATATAAACACAATATTTCGATACACTTGCACAAGAAGAGTACAAACGTTGTTTGAATTCTTGTAGGTATGCAAAAGCTCGAAGGCATTCTCGAAGATCGGCTGAGCTTCTGTACTTCCAAAGAACACACTCAACACATTTATCCATTTTCGGTGCAATGACATTTTCATATTCTAAGCCATCTTGTCGTCTCTTACAAGTCCCAGTTTTACATAAATACTAATTTCCTAATGTAGATCCCTCATATATACTTTCATCTTACATTCATTTACAAATCACCTTCTTTTTCAATCGAAGATAAACACAGCTGGAGCTGGGCAACGTCGTAAACACACGTATGCGCGGCGGTAATGACACTCCGGATTGTGGGAAAACCCACCAACGAAGGTCTTGACATATGTCGCGGCGGAAATGAACCGATAAGAAGCCTCGGCCCAAAAACTCGGCGCAAGCGTCACGGACTCTTCTACACATTACATCTAAAAACAACACAGAGTGGTTTTGTCCCTTCCCTTGTCTGCGAGGGGCTTAGTGGGCATGGTTGCCACTGACTCAGAAACACAGCAACCAAGAAAGCTCACTCCCGTGTTCTCTCAGCATTGCATCGCGAAACATATAACAGAAATATTTTCAATTTAAACTGTGTAAACCAACTTTATGCTTTATTGTTGAAAAAATAACGTTACTTAAAAGCAGCGAAGTTACGCATCAAAGATAAGTGTCTGGCAAACTTAGATACCGATAGCAGAGAAACAAGATCGCCTGCTCGACCGTAAGGCTGTCCTGTCTCCTGTTTGAAACGTGATACGTTGCAAACGCAAGCTGCAGAAAATGAAAGCTCTTCGAAACAAGTTTAGAAAACACTTTTATTTTTATAATCAATCGGTCTACAAACCGAAGTCAATAGTATAGAATGGCCATATTTCCACGCGCAAACTTTACTTTTTAGTATCCTTTTTTTGTTTGAGAACCTACCTGGGGTTGGGGGTCTGTAAGCTCCCGCAATATATGAACAATATTCAAAGAAACTTAAATGCAGTTTTGTTACCCTGCCCCCGTGTCAGGGCAACAGTGTTTATTTTTCTTTATTGAAATATTTATTAATATTAATATATAATTGGGTAATCAAGTGTATAAACATATATATGTGTGATTAGTGTAAATCAATTTATTATATATTTTTAGGTTCGTATTATTCCATGTATAAATACCATGTAGCTATCTGTTCTTTCTTCGTGTTTCGAACGTTCGAAAGGAAGGCGGGCAGGTTAGCTGTTCAAGATTAAAAATTTTGAAAGAAGGGCCGTTGGCAAAAGACGCCAACCAAACATATATAAACTCCCAGATGAGAGTGGGGGAGGTCGGCTGTTGGACCTGAGTCTTTGAAGGGAGAGGCTGTTTTTGCTTCGGTCAGCTAGGACCGGAGGACAGATCTCCCGAAACGGATGCTGTAAGAGATTGGATTGCCGGGCAGCGTATTTCACATGTGCACATTGAAATAGAGATTGGGGGCGTGGTTTGTGTATGAATGCTTCCTATTGGCTAGCAGACTGCCTCAATGATATAGGATAGGACACTGGCATTTATTTCATTGACTTGTGCGAACACTTTCTGTAAACTACAGACTACAAGCAGAACCATCTAGTGGGAAAAATACAACGCAATCGGATAATAATAATTAGAGAACGGAACTCTATGTGCTAAAATAACTCAGAAATATTCATTTTTTTATGTCTCATAAATGTTGAAAATATGTGATAAAAACAGGAAAATATGTGACAAAAATAAAAAAACATTTGGTAACAAAAACAAAGTATTACATGCATTTTAAACACCTGAAATCAGTTTCTAAATGCTTACCTCCTAGTGAGCTATTTTTTGGAAGAGTTACAGTGGATCACCATAGTTTTTTCCAAATTCTCCATTGTAAATCTGTGACGATTATCTCTGAAAAGGATCTTATATTGTGAGAAAGATTGCTCCACGTCACAAGAAACAATTATTGCATATTTGAAGCACGAATGCCACTAACTCTGACGTTTTCCAAGCTTCCTCTTCCTCTACTTCACCTCCTTCCAAAACACATGCAATTTGGCACAACGATTGAAAATCTTGTTTTTTCCCAAAAATATCTGTACATTTAGACATTAGCACCCGTGCGTTAGATCCAGTGGGGGTAATATTTTCCCCCAATAGGATCGTAGGCGAGGCGCCAGAAGTCTGCCAGCGAGGGTGTTCAAAGACAAAATAAACCTAACACTCTCGATATGAAAAAGGTGCGGAGAATAAACCTTTTTTCCTTCGAGGATTTCGAGGTAGCTGAAGACAATGAGCGATTTTATGTATTTAAAATGAAAATTCGCAAAATATGTATTTACAGACGGATAACTGGAAAATATGTGTTTTTATGTAAAATAAAATTTGCTGTGTTGACATGTAAGGCTATGATCAGAATTTTGGCAAAAACGAGGGTCTCTATCTTATCACAGAAAAAAACATTTATTTACCTAAACTTCCGTTCCCTAGTAATAATACCCGAAGAGCGAATAGACTTTCTTATTGGAAATAAAAGAGGCAATAATTTTTAAAATGTTGCGTTGGATGAAAATTCTTATACAATAATTTAATATATTGGGTCATTTTCCGCTTTTCGTCAGATGCAAACGAGGAGCATTTTTAATTCTTACTTCAAAAATCTGTCAAAACCTTGAGTAGCTCCAAAACTTTAATTTCAACTATATAAGCGCGCGGCTATTTGTTTTGTAAAAAGTTGTTACAAACCAGATATTGCATACTGGAAACAACAACACAAGATGAAAAGAGAAGAGTTTCAAAAAAAAGAAAAGTAGATGGCAGCACAATGTGAAAGAATATAAATAAATCGCTGGAGGATAAGTATGGATTTAGTGAAAGTGAACTACAATAGAAAGATGTAGAAAAGATCAAAGCAATGTATAAAAAGTAGAAAATAAATGGAAAAGGAAAATATAAGTGGTTTACATCATTCAACAAGTTCAAGTCTGTAGTCAATTGTAAGGCACGCCATAGAAGTACTCAATAAAGAAAAAATAGACCAGCCAACCAGAAACTTATCCATTACAAGCCACGCCTCCAATCTCTATTTCAATGTGCATATGTGAAATACGCTGCCGGGCAAGCTAGTGCCTTGGTATCCAGTTTACAGGTAAAAGGGTAGTTTGTACTGGATGTTATTTTGAAGTAATTACGGTGCGCCGGGCAGCCTAGTGCCTTGTCACCGTGAAGGTTGAGAAATGTACACGTCGAGCGACCTCGCGCCTGTTAATACGTTTATTGGAGTAACGCGAGTCTACCTTGTGACAAGCGTACTCCCGATGTAATTCATGAAATGTAAAGCATCCAGGTACAAGCAATAGAGATTTCCTACATCAAAATTAGAGTTTTGGCCCGATAATTAGAGAAATGAACGTTCCGATACGACTTGTATATACTTCAAATTTTACGTTAATGAAACTTTAGAAAATACCCAAAATTTCAGTCTTTAATTTCACAGATCCTGGACAAGGTAATTTATCCCCCTGATCAAAAGAGTTTCGCAAAAAGGGTTATCCGTTGTCTCTTGTAGTTTATTATATAATTATGTTGACTTGTAGCAACCCACGTGCATTGTCGTACAAAGAAAGATACCCCTAGACAATCAGAGCCAAGTACGAAGTGCACAGAACCTCTGCTTGCGGAGATAAAGTGTGGGGGGCCAGACGAGTAACAGTATTCATTTATTCATTCATTCATTCAGTATAGATTATATACGCGTGACTTACAAAGTACAAAATTACCTTGCATATAATTTTGTTGTGTATTTTGTCACATTCTACATTGTTATATGGACAATTTTCTTCTGCGATAAACGAGTGCTTAGCTTTCATTAAGCTTTTATTGGATATAAGTCAACTAAAGGGAAAACCGAAATCCTCAGCATTGTACCAAAATATGTGGCACTGGCGACACGACACAAAATTAGATAAACTTCGTAATACAATAACCTCGTACTCTTAATCAAACCACCCGGTGGAGGCACATGGCACAGTGGTTCGGATCCCACTTTAAACCGTAGGTCCAGTCCCGATTAGCCGTACTGTGCATAAAGTGGACTTAAAAAACTAACTCAAACTCAAACTCTAAATCAAAACAATGAAATGCTTAGGTTTTACCAAGAATTTGGCTGCCGTTCCAATAAGTGCAATAAGTGAGTAATAATTTGTCAAAGGGCGGAATCACAGCCGAATTTACTGAAATTTCTGTTCTATGCCTGCTTTCTTACTCAATAACATGCAACTCACTATCACTACAATTCACGAATGTTGACGAAAAGAAGATTTAAATGGAATAACACATTTTGCCACCCCAAACTCGTGCACCCCAAGGTCCGGGCAGAGAAATTAACTTTGGTCCAGCTCTGAGTAACTGAACGTAAAACTAATATTAGTGGCAAAATAAATTCAATGTAAAACATGGTGACATCTTACCATGTACAGTCTTAGAAAAAAATACCTGGGCCACGGGACGTAGAATTTCGTAACGTCTTAAAGCCTGTTGTTTATGCAACCCAAATAACAAAATATTCGCTTAAGTTTGCCTGGTGATTCTGAGTTCTCGGGAAGGATTGAGCTTTGATAGCATGAGTCACATGACTCGTGCCCCAGCCACAACAAACAGCTGGGTGCTACGATGCCTCCAGAAGAAAATTTCAGGAACTGGTTTCTTGACAAGACCTACTCGTAAAGAAATACTATTCTTTCAAGTGATATTAGTCATTGTCAAGAGGTTCGCTGAAATGATGGTTCTCATCACAGACCACATGCCACACGTTAATTGTTTAAGTCCAGTTCATGCACTGGACCTACAGATTAAAATGGGATCCGAACCAAATGCCTCTCTATTTGGTATTGAATTCGGAAGCCTTTCATTACATGGCGAAGACGTTACCACTACGGCATCAGAGAGGCAATGGAACCCCTTGAGAAAGAGATAAGCGAAAATTGCTACGTGACAAACCATATTTGCCCGTAAATTTTAAAAATAAGACAATATTTTGTACTGACAGTTTCGAACCGTGGGAGAGGCATATATTTTTTTGTACCATCGTCCATTTCACGAGTTTATAATTCTTCCTCACCGACACGAGTAACGCGAGTGGTAGAAGAAAAGCGAAGTAAAATAACTGAAACAGAAATAAAAGGAAAAAGCGAAATAAATTTTATTCATAATATTCTGCAGTCACTTGAGTTGTATTCACGGGATGCTATCTTTAAAGAAAGCCGTGGTCTCTTCCTTGTCTTTTTTGCTTTCTTTGTGCTCTTGCTTCCCCCGTCACGATTGGTCTAAAACTAATTAATGCGGCGTTAATTAAACAATCCAAACAACGAAACAATGCACAATCAACTGCACAAAACAACATTCCAAATGTTTTCGAATCGGAAAACAATTGAGATGCTGTAAAATGACTTAAGATGCAGTAATAAAGTGGGAATTCGGTACCGTATAGAATTAAATCGGTAGAGATGTTCGATTTGATTGGATGTTTGTTATTTAGATTTGCTATTCTTTCACTTTTGGCAAATAGCGACGATGAAGATGAGTGATGCTATGATGAAATTGATGAAGGGACACTTACCAAGGACACCCACGCCCAAGTCGAGATTCTAACCAGGGACCCATGGCATCGTAGCGCGTTGTGCTAACCACTCCTCCATGGAGTGGACATTATACCATATTTTGTGTGCTCAATTGGGATCAATCAATGGAATGAATAGGCATATTATATGATTAATAAATTCATATCATAATACCACGTCATATTATTCGGCACGAAGTAACATCAGAGACATTCAATCTTGCATTTTTGCCTTTCAACTAATTCTTTGAATTCAGGTTAATCACAACAATAAGATAAATTATGAAGCAAATGATAGTGAATGTGGGATATTATTACGAATTACCTGACAGAAACAACATTAAGCAGGCTCGGTGGTCAAGCTCATTAAGTGATTGACATTCGATATCGTCGCCAAAGTTCCCGGGTTTGAGTACCGTCCTTGTCGGGGGTGTTTGACTATTTCGTCATCAATTTCATGTAATGGTCACTCGTCCTTATCGTCGCGATCATCGAACAGGGAATAAAAATTATAAAAATAAATACGATGGAAGAGTACTTATTTCATCTCTCACGAAATCTCCTACAAAACCGGAATATATAAAATACATGTATATTCATTCACATACATTTTCGATTTCTATATTTAACTAATCGAGACCGAGAACGGGAGAGCAATTTTCAATTCGACAAACCGAGAGACGGAGAAACTGTCAAGTCTCGTTTCTTCTTGGCACCTCCGTAATCGAGTTGTTCTGTTTGTCATTGGCTTTGTATTGGCAATTATTGCCAGTATTCTTCCCCTGCAGGTAAACCATAACGATGAATTATGATGAAATGAAGCAGATAAAAGGGCAAGAACAAGAAAGTCATGCCTGTTCGGGACTCCAACCCAGAACCTTATGTAACGAGATTTGAAATTCTGGAGAAGGCGTCCGTGTTTCGCTTGGTTTTCTCTTTCCTCTACTTCTCTTATATTATCATACATGTATAATAAAAATGGATCTGATACGATATGTTGCGATTCATAATTGTGCTGGTTAGATGCTACAGATGTGAACTCCAAACTGCAATATATTATTCCCTTGTGTTTCGTATGTGGTTAAACATGAAATGTTCTTACACTGTGACAATTTCTTTCTTAGTTTTGGTTTGGTGCACAGATATGCTAATCTGGACTCGACCTTCAGTTTAAAGTGGGATACTAACCACTATGTGCATCCACCGTGTATCAAAACCGGGATCCACTGATTACAAGGCGACGACGTTATCACTACGCCATCAAGGAGGCCCCATGACAAAATGTTATTCACTCGATCTCTACCATAATTTATTTCAGCATTTACATTTTCGATTTCTTCTTTTTTCCTTTTGTTAACTACTCTTATACAACTATTTTTGCGTCTTCGAATTTCTTCTTGTTTCAGGAAAAAATAATACATGCAGGCTGTATAAAAATCCCCCGTTCAAATAGATAAAACGTTCACTCTCGAGAGCTAATTTACATGTTTATCACTAAAGTAACCATTAGGAAAGAAACTATTGAAATGGTAACTGATATAACTGCAGATGAAACAATACTTACAGCCACTAACGAAATATCTATTCTTGTGTTGCCTCACAGACAAGTATATGGTGAGTCATTCACTCTTGCTGACTACGGGCGAAGGTCACTGAACTAAAGGGTGGTGGCAAGCAAGCAGGCTTCTGCTCTACCAAAGACGAGGTCACGTGTTACAGTTATCAATGGCGTACGAAATAAGGAGGAACACAGCTATCTGCCGTATGTTTTGGTCCCGTCATTGCACTTTATCGTCGTGGCCTTGAAGTTCCCTCAGGGCACTCCTACGTAAAGGCTTCTCAGCTAGAAGGATATCTTCCCCATTGAGTGGAGGAAAAGTGGGTGCGTATAGAGGTCCTTCAACTTTCGTATTCTTTTTCATTTCAGAACCCGTGCTGTATCGTCGACTTAATCCAATCTATCCGATGTAGGTTTTAGGTTCTGTTTCTGTTCGGTTAATTCACGTTGTCTTCCTGCTTATGTTATTCGCGACGAAGGTTCTGGATTCGATAATCTGGACAATAACGGGATTGTGTTAGTTGCTTGATTTGGTGTCTTAAGTCCACTTTATGTCCTGTTAGGCTAATCGTGAATGGACCTATAATTTAAAGGGGGATCCGAACCACTATGTTCCTCCACCGAGTATCGAACCCGGGATCCCTTAATTACAAGGCGCCCACGATCCCACTGCGCCATCGGGGATTGTGTTCGAAACGAATGAATCAAATTTGAGTGATATGATATGCAACCATTGTAAGACTATTGAAAGAAAAGCTATGGGAACCTGCCAGTTTTTCTACTGCAGACAGGAAACCATAAACATGGAAGAGAAGCTTATATTCTATGAAACCTGACGCTATGTGCTCGAATACTGGCTAAATATAATCCATAGAGGCATAGCAACGTTAAACAACCTCTTATATGATACATATAGGTTTAAAAAGGTCAAAATACAAAGATTGTGTGCGCCTCACCGATGGCGTAGTGGTAAGGCCTTGTAATCAAGGGGTCTGGGGTACGATACCAGGTGATCGCTCATAGTGGTTCGGATCCCACTTTAAACTGTATGCACTTCAGATTAGTCTATCTGTGCCGGTGACTCAGTCGGTAACGCGTGTGACTACCATGCTGTAGGTCCCGGGTTCGATTCCCGGCCGGTTCAAGCCCGGGAACTTTTCTAACGTTGGAAGCGGCCCCAGCGCCCACCCAGCGTCGAATGACATGGGTACCTGGGGGAAACCCTGGTGGTAAAGGCGGTCAGGGGCGTGATGCTGATCACATCACCCCCCACTCACGAACGAATCAAGAAAGTGTGGGGCGGCGTGATGCTGATCACATCATCCCCACTCACGAACGAATCAAGAAAGTGTGGGGCGTTACCCCCACACCCCCTATACGCCTTCATGGCGTAGCGCCAAGCACAGGTGAGAACTTTACCTTTTTTTTTCTTTTTTGCATACAGTGGACTTACAACAAAATTTCAACTTGCGATAAAGATTATGATAAGGTATTAAAGAATTGGGTCTAACACATTTTTTATTGTTTACCAATGACATTATTAACTAATATTCTTAATTTCAGTTTCAAGATGAAATCGGCTACGAAATAAAAGGAGTGGGTTCATATTTCTGTTACGAAATTCCACTTTTGTCGTAGACCTGTGCCACACTAAGTTGTGAAAATAAACAAATCTGAGACACTTTCAAAGTATTAAATTTCTATCTACGTATTTGGGAAAAATCTTTCAATATAATACTTTTTTTGGACGCGTCAAATCATAGTATTTAATTCCTGTTTTAGCAGCTTTAAGAAACCTGATTTTTTTGGGGGGGTTACAAATGCCCTTTCTGCTCCCGTCAAGTTACGCCTATGACAAACAGGAATTCAAAGTAAAAGACTGTCCCGACTAAATAGGGAGACACGTCTGATAGATTTACAATTGGGAAAATCATAATTAAGCGTGTAGTTGAAAACAACCTATTTTCATATATTGCATGCAGCTCTACTTTTTCTGCAATGTGGATCAAGAACTGGGGACGTGGAGAAGCACAACACTCCACGTAACCAATAGTCACGTGACCCTCTTTGCTTTCCTGTCATGTTGACCTTCGCGTGGAACACATTTCTCGGTGTTAAGACAGGCAAAATCACCCGATCATCGAAGGGTGCAATATGTATTGCCTACCCTCCTGCATTACTTGCTCCTATTAAAGCCTTATGGGGAAGAACTTTTTTCCATGACTGTACATCTTGCATGTGTCATCTTACAAAAATGATCAAAATGTCACTTACCATGTTTTACACATGATCCCTTCAAATAGATAACTTCAGGACAGGCACTTTATTGTGATTTATTTTTGCAAAAGAATTCAATGTGTTCTTTATACTTAATTTTTTGCGATTTGGTTTTCACCTGAAGTCAAACGAAGGTAGGTTTTCCACCGCAACACTGAATTGCTCAATATCCCTCGAACCGATCTCCTCTCGGCGGCGATAGTGCATAAAAACTATTGTAAGCGGAGAGGTCCAAGGGTACGGTGCAAGGGGGGTATTTCCCCAAAAATCTTTCTTTCAAAAGATCATTAACAGATCTATAGCAACAGCAACGTATGTACAATTAAAGTAAAACAAGAAAGGACAATAAATATAAGAATGAAACGTACGGTAATTGATGTATATTAATAGAAAAAAACTGAACACAATGTTTCAAGTGTCACGCTGCCATCCGTGGGGAAGTGGTTAGCATAGCGCGCTACGACGTCAGAGGTCCCGGATTCGAATCCCGGCCTCGGAAGTGGTATTTGTGAGTGTCCCTTCATCAGTTTCATTGTATCATCAGTCATTTCCGTCTTCGCTATTAGCCAAAAGTGGCAGGAAAGCGAAGTAAAATAAACCAATCAATCAATGTTTCCGCTGTTCCATAATAAAACAATTTCGAAATTAATTAACATCTTTAGCCATTTAGTAAAGCAATCAGTTTGCTACTTTATGCAAATCTGACATTTATAAAAGTAAAAGAATAATCCCTTGAAATGTATTCAATAATGCAATTTTTACGTATACATATTCGCGCGCACGTGCGTGTACATTAAGATCTTTCTCGTCCTCAGACAGTGTTTTCGCACCATGTACACGAAGCAAGAAAAAGAGTCAGTATGTTGATGCTACACACATATTCTGCTTTCCGTTTCAAAGGTGAGGGCCTCCCTGATAGTTTAATGCCCAACGCTGTCGCTTTGTAATCAAGGGGTTCCGCGATCGAACTTCCATCCCTGCTGGCTGCAGATTGCTCAGATTCTCGAATCCCACTTTAAACTGTAGGTCCTTGCCCATTAGCGTATCATGCAAAAAGTGGACTCAAAACAAAGTTAAACCACAAATAAGTGTGTTTGATTAAAGTTTTGCTTTGATATATTAAAATATGAAATCACGTTGCTCCTCTCGTTTTGCTTTGTAGTTCGCATGCATTGATTTCAATTATATCCTACTTACTTTGGTGGTGGACCAAGTTTGATGGACAGATATTACCGACGGTTTCAAAAAATCGATTCACGTAGTGACTAGCAGCTAATGCAAACGCAATTTTTCGTCTGTAGATTTTCCGAACGCTGGATGAGACTTCCTGGCGCCATTCTTTACTCCTTTGACGCTGCCAGCAAGGGAGGCCACGAACAAAGTTGCACAGGATTAGCTATCGGTTGTGGAGTTCTGAAAAAAAACTGTAGGAAATAATGGAGACCACCAAAGGGCGTTTTTCTTTACTTTGTACAGCAGAACTGTTAATTGCATCACCACCCAAGTACTCAAGTATTTTCCAATATAATTTAGATTTGGGCTATACCACTAGTCCTCTACAATTATATATACTACGGGCTGACAATTTTACTACCTTTACTTATTAAAATATTTACCAGAATCTGAAGCCTTTGTGGGAAGTACGAAAAGTAAATAGTATATTTAACAATTTATTGAGGAAACAACTACTAGAAATTTACTTATACAACAGTAGTATCTTTAACAATAGAAATCTTCCAGTAACAAATTTAGTATAATATACATATATGTCCGATTGACATTATTCATTCAAATTACAAATATAACCAACCACATTTCATACAAGGCAAAATGAATGTACCGGAATCAGATTGCGTTTCCTATTCCATATTCAGGTTGGTTCAACGTTCTATATTATTCTTCCGCGGAAAATATCTTAATCAGCAATTTTGAATAGGGAAGTTCTATGTTCTAAATCTAATATAATACCAATGAACACGATTAGTGAATATCGGTCAAATCTGAAAGGACCATCTGCGTAATGGTAGCATTAAACATAGCATAATTTAATAGTGCACAAAAGAAACTAATTTACTAAATGAAGTAATATGAATCTTAGATTAAACTTAAATATATTATAATTATACTACCAGTTCACAGATGATGGCTTAAGCAGACCGATTCTACCAGTTCAAGATAGAGCTACGAGATGATGTGAACCCAACCGCTGTCAGTGTAAGAGAGAGAGAGAGAGAGAGAGAGAGAGAGAGAGAGAGAGAGAGAGAGAGCGAGCTCAGTAAGCTACGCGAGAGCGCCTTCCCTTTCCATAGTCACATGACTGGTGACGTATTACTTCTCCGAAAAAAGAAACAAACGAAAAACGAATTGCACACAATCTGCTTATGTTCCTTTGCGAGCGAGGAATAGCGTTAAGACTCGAAAAGCATGTCGCTTGTTCAAAATTATGTAACGTGATTGCTAATTTGAAGCAAGTATATATGATGAAATATTTTGAGACTTTTTTTAATCAACGCAAAGAAATATCTATTTTCTGCAGCGATCAGTTTATTCGTCCATCAAACTTATGCAAGTTATTTAGATAATTAACCACTTCTACTCGTTCCACTGGGGCAGCAGGTAGGAGAATCAGACGCTTTTGCATACTGCCTATGCGTATTTGTTATTGACCTCGCATTAATTTCACCTTAATCTTCGCGATTTGCCAAAATAGGCATAAGAAGTAGTACAATAAACCAAATAGATCAACGAATAACAGCAGCAAATGGCTTTACCTTCTTCAAATTGAGGATTCCTATCGAAAATCTCGCATGTAATATGAAGGCTAGGATGAATGATGAAACAGACTTTTGGAACAAACACAACTTCATGTACAGATTTTATCCGGGATGCGAAATTAGGACACCGAGTTTTGTAGCACGCTACGCTAAGTATTCAGCCACAGAGCCCAACTGAAATACTTTGTGCTTGCGGGAGTGATTCCCGATACGTAAACGACGTGAGTGGGAAGATAAGAGAGAGACTGTTGCATTGGCGCCTTCAAGTCTGTTCAGAGCATTCAACCACATCAGTTACACAACACTCCAACATGATTTTGTTGTTTCAAAAGTGAATAGCATGAATTCCCTTACTTCTGGTGATTGTGTTTCTGTATAATCAAGGGGTCCCGGGTTCGATACCCGGTAGAGGGACATAGTATTCCACTTTAAACTGTAGGTCCAGTTCCGATTAGCCTTACCGTGCATAAACTGGACATAAAGCACAAAGTCAATCAATTGTGTTTCTGTATTCGAACTTACGTTCGAGATATGCAAGCGAAAAGAAATGTTAATTCCGTGATGGTGGATTAAGGATGTTGCTTTGCTAACTGACTGTAGCAATTACAATTATGGAAAATTAAATGTTTGTAGGTAAGCTCACCTAAAAACGTCTCGTATTTTTTCTACATTTTTATACAAATGTACTTGAAGGTAATAAATATATTCAGTTTGAGTCATCACAGAGGGCGGTTTGGTGGTTGTTGAAGAGCTGCTGAATTCGTCGCCTTACTCCTACAAGGAAACGGGGGAACTACTCGTTCAAAATGTAAATACTCTTATCTAAAACGTTAGTAAGCAATAAACAAAGAGCGTGCAAGAACGTTGTTTTCAGCACCCTGTCTTTTCAATATCTCAGATGCATGAGAAGCACGTACTAGAACTTTCCTACAAAGAAAATGAAAAATTACGTGAAACTCCCCCCTTTTCCCACAAAAAATCTGCTGCTACCAGGGGGCTCTGCTTCTACTTTACTCAGCGCTTATGATCCGAGGAGACGGATTTATTCACACATTTGTTCACTTGCTCGTCTTTCATGAAAATCCGCGCTTTTAGTATGTCATTCCCAATGAATAGAACTTCGGAGGTATAGCTCGCACACTTTGAAACAGTGTTTGTTAAAAAGAACCTACGAAACTTGGTTCATGTCAAAATAGAGGCTCAGCTGTATTTGTCGAATTGTATTCCTCGTCTCAATCTGTTTCCATATCGATGGCGGGGCAATCGTTTCACGCTTAAGCTCTCGCAATTAGTAATATTTTATCATTACTGCAAGAATTGTGCGTTAGCTTTCCTTTCCTTTATGTTTACTTGTGAAATCTCGATTATTTATTTCAATTTCACTGGCTTTTATAGTTTTTATTCTTATTTTTAACATACGTATATTGTATTTTTACCTGTTCAAAAGATGTAACTTGTTTCTCTAATATCTAGACTTGAAACACGACGACCAATTTGTAGTATTATTTATACCTTACATAAACCTGTCTTTCCTACAAAAATGAATTGTATTAATTAAGTCACGACTTTACAATCTTAAGATCTGTAGGAATTGAACGGCAGTGTTGCCAGCTTCGGGACAATGTCCTGAATTTGCGCTTCTAGAAACACCCTATAAACCCAGGAAAGGGTCCAAATTACATTAGCTTTACCTTTTATCGGCTACATTTGACTGGCTCAAGAGGAAAATACAGAAGAGGAAAGGTGCCAGCCAAAATTTTGAATGAATGGGAATCTGACCAAAAAACCCTTGCAGTAATATTATATAGGACATGATTGCATGCATATAACCATTGTTTAACAAAATAACTGCAGTTAAGACTGGAAGGTGTTGGGTATTATATCTAGCTTATCCCTTAGGATACTTACGTAAGGAAGGCCTCAGAGGCCCACAAATTTTCTTCTTCTTTAAAATTAAAATTCAAGATTTTTTTTTTAATGAATCATTTCTTCCTTTGTTGTTCATATACGAGCTGCAGTTATATAATATTACACGAGAGTCACACACAAATTTTATCATTCATTAAACTTGAAAATAACATGTTAATGTTGAATCAATGATTTTTCTTCTTTGCCTCCACCGGCTATCGAACCCGGGACCCATTGATTACAAGGCGACGACGTTACCACTACGCCAACAGGGAGGTTCCAGTAAACAAAGAAAACACAATACGAAGAAAAAGAAGTGTAATAGTGTAAAATTTACTTTCTCTTGTTCTACCTATTAAACACCCGATATCAACACACCTTCAAACACCATCCCTATAGTGGAACCACAAGCATATAAACCTGCGCAGATCTGTGACCTGTAATCAGTACTCCCGGGGGGAGGTGAGGGGAAGAGTAGACCATACTTCCTTATGGACCGAGCTGAACGGAAGAAGGGGAAAGCTGCGCCGGGACTTTTCCTCCAAGGTTTTTTCCTTGTTGTAGCTCTATAGTTTTGGTTATTGTTAATGTTTCGTTGTACACATGAACCAAATGAAAATCGATATGTGAAGACATGGTAGTGCGTACGGGGTGTGCCAGTGGGGAGTGAGTACCCTCTCATATGTCCTCAGAAACTAAAATATGTATAAACAACCATTACAATAATGAATATAATGTCTCCCGTGCTGCCTCTAAATTTGAATGTTAACAGTTGGGTCGTTCTCGAGTTACAGATGGGGTCTCCACGCTGTTCGATACCCTATGTAGGCGCAGTGGTTCTGATCCCACTTTGAACTGTAGGTTCAGTCACAATTAGCTTTACTTTGCAGAAAGAGAACCTAAAATACTTACCAAATTCAATCAATCAATCAGTAGAGTTATAGCCGGTAGGGTGGAGCGACTTGCAGTCAAAGCTAGAAACCATCTGAAGAGATGACCTTTCGTTCGAGATTCACCAGTGCTTGTCGAGTGCAAATAATTTTGACCAATATAATAAAATACAATAGTAACAATATCCACAATAGTTTCCAAAATGATCTACGTAATCAGTACGATGTTTCTAGACGAGAAACATTATACTTGAGAGCAAACAGGTTTCAAAGTAGACTCCGATTGATTTGATTTATTTAAAATCGCATTTCTACTACTTTTGGGTAATTGCGAGGATGAGGGTGAATGGTAATACGATCAGATGGATGAAGCGACAATCACAAACCTATATGGACGACACAACCCAGGCACCAGAGACTCGTTAGTCTGATAAATGCAGTTCAGGGTCAGACTCCAAGAGACACATTTTGGCGAAGTACAAGATAATTTCAACTATATTTTTCTTATTATTATTCAATTTATTCGATATAGCATGCAGTTTTTCTTTGCATAACAATTGTGTTACTGAATTCTAATTAGATTTCGTTATGTGTGAATATTTAGCGTACTACAAACTGCAGGAGAAATTACGCTACTGGTTTTATATAGGGCCTCCTTAATTAGTTCTTCAAGGGGGGGGGGGTGCAAAACCGATATATCAGTCACCGTTTCTGTTCTTCTGTATTAATGCTTTTCGTATATTAACATTATCGGCCTGTAATCAAGATGTCTCGGATTTGATTTTCAGTGGCGGCGCATATAAATAGTGTAAATACCGTCACAATAATAGGAAAACCTGTTCTAAGGTGATAATGCATACCCATAAACTATAAGGTTAAATGGTTTCTGTGAAAAGGGGAAAATGAACGTATGACAATTAAGGTAACATTGTCCAGATAGGCTACTGAAACACCCCTTAACACTCCCAAATAAATTAGTCTGCGCTTGCATATGTGTGTGAGGGGAAGGGATAGGAGAGCGTATAGTTTTGAATTCTATTACCCACGTGTTTAAGTGACATTTCAGAAGCTGAATATCTTTTCCCCGGCATCATGAAACATGACCTTGAGACTGCGTATCGTATCCTTAAATAAATAACGGAGAAAAGGATGGTAATTGGACATTATTGATTGTTTTGGTGCAGTTCACTTTTCTTTTCTGTCGCTTTCGACTAATCTCGAATATGAGGATGAGCTCTTCTGGATTTCTCCCTATATTTAAGTCGCAATTAGTCATCAAGCACCGTTTTTTCCTCCACAACTTTGAATAGAAAAGAATAGTTACCAGTGGCGTAGCGTTATAGTACGCCCGCACGCCCGGCGTTTCCAGATTTAAAATTTAAAAAATGCGTAAATGCTATAAATATAAAGTAAAAATTAACTAATTTCATATATGTTTGACCTTCATGGCATTATAATAGCTATTTCTCGCGATCCACTTGCAACGCTCCACTAACAACACTCATTGTAGCATTTTTTTCCAATGGCTTTCCTGGCTGGACGCCAGGCAGGTTCGGCGTAAACGACTCTATATGCCTTGCTGCCTTTCTGGAGGGAAAGCTCTTATCTCTACAGCACGCGCGCAAATGCTCTCTCATACGTCAGCTTACGGAGCAGAGGGCTACGCTACGTGATTGGTTCATGTGACCCTTCCTGCCTTCTGAAGCAGACGACGACGGTAGAATTCCTATCCGGTTCTTCGCGCTCCTGCCACTCGTGCTATGTGATGCTACAGAACGCAATATTGACTGACGTAACTTTACCAAACTCAAATATACCACTTCTTAATGGTCACTGTATTGTATAATTTATCCCACGAACAGCGATGTGCATTAAAAACTAAAAGATCAACACAGTTTTTGTCAAATAAGTTGGTGAAGTCCTCGTTGTAGAAGTTCAGCCTGTGGCCGCTCTACCACTTAACCCGCAAAACCATTATTTTTTAATTATTATTATTATTTCGTTATTATCTAACTGCTTAATATTGTGTCAATGGAAATGTTTAGCATTCATTTGAAAACTCTTAACATCGAATGGGCTGTGGACAAAATTATTTTAAAATGTTCATCAGCATTCTCAAGATGTAATAAAAAGTGGTCTGAATTACTAATCGGAACTGTTACGTCAGTTGAGTGTACAATAGTTGGATCATCCACCCACCTCCGTGTCAGAGTGTTTTTCACACCGCGCCAAGGCGACAGAGGTCCCTGGTTCGAATCCCGGCGTTAGCACGGGTGTTCTTTTTGAGTGTCCCTTCCTCAACTTCATAAATATCATCACTCATATTCATATTCGCGATTAACCAAAAGTGGTAGAAAAGCGAAGTAAAATAAACCAAATCAATCAGTAGTTGGATCATCCACAACAATGACGTCTACTGTTCTGCAGAGGCTCTTGTGATTCAGGTAGGTTTTTAATGACTTGCGTCATGCAGAAAGGTATATAAAAAGTATAAAACACCAGAGTTCATAACATTTGTGGCATAGTGAGGCATCTAATTTTCTAGCTAAAACATGCATGGATGATGTTTTATTGAAAACCCAGCTGACTTCAGGCAAATAAACAATACATGTGGCGACTAATTCTATAAATAAATTATTAAGCAAGAAAGGGCCGACCATTCCTTCGGACTTGCCGTTCCCACTCGACATGCTCATGCTACGCCACTGATAGTTACAATGAACACAGACATTTGCTAGTAAAAAAAGCGTGATCTCGGCAGTTTACAAAAGTACGAAAAACATCTTTTCTTTGTAAAATCACCCAACGTTTTAACTGCTACGGCCACTAGGCCTAACTATAACAAAGCGTCTCAGGTTCAACTACAGTTTCTGCATCGATCCATACTCTCATCACGGGAATTTTAACGTCCTTTCTACAACAATTCTTTTCTCAAAAACCACGGCAGTGCAGTTATGCAACGTGCGTGTATAAATTTTAGCCACAGAAGATCCTACATGTGTAGGGGTTCGAGGAATAAAGAGTGTCTGCCAAATGGCAACCGTTACGGAGAAAGGGGGACGGGATGGATAAAGCCGCGTTTACACCGACTGTTACCTGCAAGCGTTATCAATTTTTTGTTACATTCACGGTTAACAATAGATGCTGTCAGAATGTTTGTAGCCATAACACTACTTTCACTTTACTTTTGTTAATAACTTTTGTTAACATTTTGGCTGAAAGATGCCGACTGTGGAGGACGTTGTACTCTCTGTGGCAGCATGTGTCATTTTGTCGAAACAGAGAAGACCGAAGATTCTGGGTGAGACCTTCACTGCGGACAGGAGCTAATTGTAGGGGAAGTGTCCTTTGATCTGTACCGACTTCTAGTGGATAACAACATTTCTGTTTCCAACAAGGGAAACCTGTTGCTAACATGAGATGTTGATAAGAAATTCACAAGCGTTTTTTGAAATATTAACAACATTTGCTGGTAACATGTGTGAGCAACCCCGGTGTAAACGCGGCTTAAGAACATGGATAAATCCTGGATAGTTTCGATACAAAGTTTGTTTTCCAACAGTTTTGTTATCCTGAATTGGTATTGAACTACAGCTAGGATCGTAGCAGTTAGTTAACACACTATTCTGTTCATCTTTTGAAACTTTTCAGGTACTACAAATCGACAGTAACACTCGAAATAGGCGATTACGTTACATTTACATGTAAATGTAATGTAATTGTTTGAGCAATGTTAATTTGTTCAAGCAATAAAATGTAAATAATAATTTAAGAACTAAGAATATGATTTACATTTATTGATTTTACAGTATATTGATTTATTTGGTGTTTTAAAGTTTATTTTATGCACAGTAAAGCCAATCGAGACTCGACCTACAGTTTAAAGTGGTATCCGAACAACTGTGTGCCTCCACCTGGTATCGAACCCGTCGAACCCGGGACCCCTAATTTACAAGGCAACGACGCACAGTATATTTCTTTCTGTACTGAAAACTACATTTTCACTTTACGGAAAGAATATAAAAACTTAGGAAAATATACTGGCTCTAAATTAAGAATCTTAACATTGTGTAAGATGACATGAACTTTCGCTTGCTATGCTGAACAGTATTTATTGATTTCATTAAACAAGAGAGACAAATGAAAAAGTGTGAGCAATATTATTAGTTGCAAGTCTAGATTCATTGGTGACAGTTGTTGCTTGATATGTTGAAAATCTCGCCGTAACTGCCGACCTGAAGGCACCATGCAGTGCATATCAGCTCCCTCTCTCACTCTGTGTGGGAGTATGTAAATAGGAGTCCTAAACCAGCCTAAAATATGGTTTTAGAGATTTCAGAAACTGGAAAAATTCGATTGAAAATTCAAAGTTCATGGAAAACTTAAACTAATTTTACCTCGGAAAATAACAGATGTCTCAATAATCAAATCTTCTGAGGAGAATGTATTTTAAACTTTTTGGCAGTCCTTGTTAGTTCATTCAAAGTATCTTGTAAATGATAGAGTAGATCAGCGTTTAATATGTTTTACATTATTAATGACTAGGCTATATATCTTGCAATTTCTTGCGCAACTCACACTGTTTCAATAGCAAAATTATTTTTCACTTTCAACCTCTCTAGTGCATTCCAATTTAATAATTTGATTCCACCCCCCAAATAATTTGAAGCTACAGAAAGCAATGATAATTATTAATATTTTTGCCTTACGAATTTGAAAAAAGTGGTACAGCAGGAAACCTGTGAGTAGTGTAAACTTATTGTTTCAAAGTAGCACTTTGTAGGTATCCTCTTTTTTTATCAATTGAATATCACTTTTTGACATATTTTGACAATTTTTTGTCAACGTTTTAGCGTTTAGCGATGTTTTAGTACAATTTTCAATGCACCACTTTTTTTTCTCACCTCGCACTTGGTAGGTATATCACGATCTTACGTGATATAACTTAACCTATCCATTTTTTTCGTGCTAAACTACACGAGAGCCTCTACGTGCTTTGACCTACTTAGAGAGTAGGTGGAACCCAACATTCTGGACACGTCCTTTGACCTACTTTTTATTTTACGACGTTTTACAGACTAAACTAACCTACAATGAGAGAAAAATGGACAGAAAAAGCTCTGGCATCACTTTTTAAGCTATTTTTTACCTCCTGCAAATTTTGCTCTTATGCTAACTCGTCCTATGACCTACTTTTGAAATGACTTACGACATTTTCCTATAAGGCTGCTGTCTCCTCTTACTGTAAGGTCCCTCAGTGTAATCTACTACGACCTGCTAATAGGCTTCTGCTCTCAGTGTAATCCGTTTTACGGACTAAACTAACCTACAATGAGAGAAAAGTGGACAGAAGCAGCTCTGGCATCATTTTTTTTAGCTATTTTTTACCTCCTGCAAATTTTGCTCTTATGCTAATTCGTCCTTTGACCTACTTTTGAAATAACTTAAGACATTTTCCTATAAGGCTGCTGTCTCCTCTTACTGTAAGGTCCCTCAGTGTAATCTACCACGACCTTGCTCTCAGCGTAATCTGCCAAGATGTTTTTTTTTTTTGTTTTTTTAAACTCATGTGTGATCTTCTACAATGTGTGCCCTCCCCTTCTACGACCTAAAAGGGGACCTCTCTCCTACGATGTTTTTGGGCCCCTCTCCTCCTGCTACGATGTTTTTCTCCTCATGATGCAAAAAAAATGATATTGTAGCGACTGTGCTGTGTGAAGGGCACAAGTTCAGTGAACAAATAGGAGAGTGGGAGAGTATAAGCAAGCGCCCCCTCAATTTTTTTTTTTAAGAAATTCGATTTGTCAAGTTAGTTTTTTGATCCTAAAAAAAACACTCCGCAAACCTATTGGAGTGCTTTGGATGTGTTTTAGATTAAACATTTTGTAATTGGGATTGTAGAAAAGCCATTCTTGCTTGTTGGCGATATTTTTAAAACTGCTCCGTGACCCTCTCGTTCTTCACGTCGTACGCGAAAGACTTCTCGGCGATCAGGATGACGCTGCACACGGTGTCCTCGGGCAGCGCGTCGTGGAACTCGCAGACGACCTTGATTTTGGTGCGATCATTGACCAAAACATGCTTCCTTTTTGTGGTGTTGTGGGTCTGTGGGTTTTGAATTCGCTGGGTGTGTAGTACATATCCACGCTTCCCTCGGTCACGCGCTTGTAAGAGGTATAAGCTTCGTAAAGTTTGAATTTATCATCTTTGGTTATGTCGAGGTTGTAATTTTCGCGCGGGAACACTTCGTTCCTTCCATTCTTCAGATAAACGTTCTTGATCTTGCAGTCGTCGAATTTGCTGGAATCTTTTTCCTGATTCTTGTCCCTTCCGGTCTGAAAGAGCACTACGACGAAATCTGGCATGTCGAACTGTATGTTGTTGAACTGCGTCGTCACGTCGAATTCCATGTGACTTCCTGACACTATCATCTGCACGCACTGGTAACCGTGAAAGTGAATCGGCATCTGTGGACTTTTCAAGTTCCCCGCTTTGTACTTGAGGGCGTAGTTCGTTTCGTATTCCACCACCGGCATACTCAATTCCATGCTCCGGATGACGCATTTGGCTGCTTCGGGTAAAGTGTTGGGCAGCGGCGTGATACCGTCCGCGTTCAAGTTGCTGTATCGCATCAGTGCGTCGATGTCGTTGGCTGCTCTTCGAAATGTGATCCTCAGTCCTCCCTTCCACATTATCTCCTTGTAGTCCGAGAAGAATCCCGGAAGCAGACGCATGGGAAAGAGCACCGTGTGACTTCTCGTCGATATTTTCGTCCCCGCTTCGAACCCCCCTGCCTGATAGTATGCTGCGTCCGTTTTGGATAATTTCAATGTTCCCACGACGTGATGCCTGGATAATCGATTCTGTCGATGACGGTGTTGTGTTTCCTCACTTCCACCTGCGAGAACAGGTGAGGCACGAAGTTGTCCACGAGTATCAAATTTGCTGCTGCGGGGAACGCTTCTCCGCTTTCCTTCTTCACCACGTCGAATTGAAGGTAAAGGTCCGCTCTGTTAGGATGAACGAACCCGTCGCCTACGTCTACGTCGTATTCGATCTCCCGGTTCGCTTCGTTCAAATTTGCGAACGTGCGACGGTTGGGAGGGAAAGATTGCAATTCGTAACTTTCGATTTGCTCCATTTTTTTCACTATGTGTGTTATTTATTATACGTTGATCTCCAGGACGGCCGTCGTCGTGGCACCTGCGAAATCCACCATGTCTCCTTTCTCGTTCGTCACCACCAACTCTATGTTGTCTATGCGGTTGCGACATACTGGAAAATAGATCGGCGAAGAGGGTGTGTAGATGATCGGTTCCATGAATTCGGAACTGGGTTTGAACGTGGCTATGATTCCCGTCTGCTTGTGACTTCCTAACAACCCGTCCGAGGATTTCGTGATCATTCCTTCCGCTACGTTACAGTGAACGTTCAAAGTTTCGATGGCCAAGAATTTAGGAATATTGGTTGCTACGTGCTTGATGCCAGCTTCGAGTTTTGGGTGATTGTTCTCGAAACCTAAAAGTTCTCCCATGGTGCCCAGGTCCACCGTCTCCGTCACGGACACGATTTCGACTCTGTGCGTGACCGAATTTTGAGAAAGGTACGTGCCTTTGGGTAATTGAGCTTGCAAAGTAGAAAGATTGTATTGACCTGGCGTGATGACGATATGTTCGCTTCCGACGCTAATTTTGTTGTTGTGCTGCGTGACGTTAGGTATGAGGTACATGCTGTAAAATGCACGCAGGGCTATGGATTTAGGATAGACGATGTCGTCGTGCAGCGTGAGTTTCAAGATCGAAGATTCGCTCGTGAGATGGAACACGCCCATCGTGATGCTGTTTCAGGTTCCACAATGCTTTCTGGAAATCTTCCACCTGCGGCGGCTTATTTATTTTAGAGAGAAACGCGAACACGGAGAGACAGAGATGACCGCAGTTCACGTCTCCGTAATTTTGAATGCGTTCGTCGTTGTAGTATATAGGATGGTTCGTTTTCAGATAATGGACTAAATTTGTAGGTGGAACACCTCCGAAAGAATCGATGACGAATGCTTTATCATTTTTGTGGTAACATATCCAATGCGTGCCTGGATTTTCTTGACTGTCCAAGTTGACTACGCCGCATTCTCTTCTTTTAACGGTTGAAGGTAACGAGTCGGACATGAAAACGCCTCTGAAGTGTTTGATTTGTAACGGTTTGATCAGAGATTCAATGTCTCGGTTGGTGAGTGCTGTTTCTTTTTTTAAAACTTTTTCATTACGCCCATATGACGAGCTGTCATAATGGATTCTGGAAACTTGAGTTTCGTGTGTGTTTGCTGGGGTAAAGTAGCCCAACTCACGTCCTAAGACGATGAACTCGTCTAGTGCAGAGAATTCACGATAGGTGGAATGCCTATGCAGTATAAAAACTTTGTTGCTTTAGTACTTACGCGAAGAATCGCTAGATGGCTCTGACCGTTGTGCGCATTTAAATTGTAAATTCCTTTGTTTGATATCCGATTTTCTCGCGGTTTCCTTATGCACAAGGACATTTTGATGTGTCGGTCACTGCACGCATGGGCAATTCGCAGTAATGACGCAAAATAATAAAATTTACAGCGTTTTGGTCTAGATGCCATTGGTTAATTAACAGCAAAAAGTTTATCTTAATAAACATTACAATAGGTTCTTTAACGCATACACATATTTGTTAACGTGTGAGTTCTAAATCATGTAAATTGTTGTTTGGTAAAGACAATTGTGCTCTGCGAAAAAGAATGGTAGTTATCGATAGGGGTGCGCGGAGATGGAAATGGACTTCCGGTAAAGAAAAATGGAGTGAAGAAAGTTATGTCACGACGATTGAGGAAATTGTAATTGTTTCCAGTGGTTTCTGGACGAATCTGACATCTGCTGTTAGGATAAAACGGCGGATAAAAGCATGGAGTAAAAGTACAACGCAGATAAAACGTTGGAAGTGAGTCGAGCTTTCGGTTTCCAGAGAGGTAAGGAGCGGACTCGTGCATGCTGGATTCTTCGTTCCGGAGACACAAGGTAAGGAAACTAAATTTCCTTAAGTGACTTTGAGAAGAAGAAAATTCTCGCAAATCGTGGAACCTACAGATACGCAAAGTTCGTTTAAGAGATAGCTATCTCGCGTGGGTTGGAACTTATGTTACACGGTACTAGTACTCGTTACGAACCATGCGATAATTACAAAATGGCCATCGACGCCATGTCTGAAAAAGGTTGTGTGCACACATAAAACGAACTATTCTCGTTCGAGAAACGTACAGTACATGTCAAAATAATTGACGAGCATGTTGCAAGTTTGGTTTTACGTCAATTTTAGGAAGTAATATGGACTTTTGTAACTAATTTTGTATAACATAAAAGGTGAATGCTAAATGACTATAAATGGTAATTTTTTCGATCACGTATCGACAGTTATTTTACGTCTCATATTTCAATAAGGACTGATTGATAATGCTTTCATAAGCAAGAAACACGTGTAATATTTAACTCAATAAATAGGTTCATTGTTTCTTGTATTTATATTTGCGTACTCCAACATTTTCTTTCATTTGTATTTGGTTGTTTGTAAAAATGCTTAAATGATTAATTCTTCTTTTTCAGAAGGGGGGAATTTCGCATGTGTAAATTGAGTTAGTGTTGTTACTATGGAAAGTTGTTATTGTTAGTTGTAAATCAAGTATTACCATTTGAAACCTAAAGGTATATAAATTTTTTTCGCAGTGCGCTGCGCGCGTCACCGGCGTTACCATGCAAATTTTCGCAAAACAAATAATTCGAACTAATGACATTTAGCACGTTTCAAGATCGTTGAGACTCAGTTATGGAGTCGTTGTTGTCTGGTCTAAATCAATAAGTTGAACGAATGTCATGTAGCTCGTCGCAAGATTGATGAGACTCAATTATTGAGTCGTTGATGCTGGGTTTAAACTAATAAATTTAATCTAATCTTATTTAGTCCGTCGCAAGATTACGAGGACTCAAGTGCAGAGGGGCTGCGTTATTGAATTTTTTGTTGGGTTTCAAGTAGGTTAATCTTTAGTTGGTTAATTGCTGTTGTTAAAGCTAATATTAATAATGGCAACGGAGCAGGAACCGGTAACATTAGATTCCTTGTTCGCCTTTATTAAACAGAGTGAGGAAAGGAACAAGGAATGCACTGAGTCACTCAAATCAGAGCTCAGAGACAGCAATCAGTTGCTCAAATCAGAACTCAATGAAAACAATCAGTTGCTCAAATCAGAGCTCAGAGACAGCAATCAGTTGCTCAAATCAGAACTTGCAGCTCATACGAGTAAGGTAGTGGGGGAAACTGCAGTCTGATCTAGAGGGCACTAGTAAATGCATATTAGAGCTGCAGCAAGATGTAATAAAAACAAATGAGGGTCTGCACGATCTCACGTTTTCAGTATCACAATACAGGGCTGAGTTGGTAGAAAAAAGGCACGAGTCTTTGACGAAGGAGTTTGATTTGTCAGGGAGTAAAGTTGAACTGATGAATGGTGTTGTAACTTCTTCTGCGGTCACCAATTGCATGTGTACTTCACATTCGGTCGAACATGACCACTGCGCAGGCACTCTGACTTCCTGGTCGGAAAGTTATGCACAGAGTATCAGCGAACTGAACCGAAACAGAACGTTAGAGCAAAAACACCACAAGGGTAATAAAGGAAAATATTTGATAAGCGAGGAGTGGTCTTTTGGGGTGTCGGGTAACAGAGACGAGTCTTTCCCTGTCGGCTTCTGCACAAAAGATGCATCTTTCCCAAAACCGAGCTTGCAAATTCCTTTACTGGGTGTTGGTTGTAAACAAAGTGGTTCTCTAGGTTCATCTTCGTTGAGTAAGCGTGTCCACACGGTGCAAGTTGATACAGGGTGTCCGGAAAGTAAGGTGGATTCTCCGTGTCTACACTCAAATTCAGTATCATCTCAGAACAAATCTATCCTGTCTGTTGTGTCTGTTGGGGAAAATAGTATTGACTTACCTTTAGTGTCCATAGTTCAAGATCATTCGGTACACAACGTAGTCATACCAGTAGTTGGTTATCCATTGCAGACTGTTGTGAGGAATTCAGTAATCGAACCCAGAAGTTGCATTAGGTGTGGTCCTATGCGTGTCTCCATGCCCAAAAGAATTGCCAGTATGGCATGTGTCGTTTCTTTCATGAAATTAGGCACTGGTTATTCAGTCAGATATGGGAGGCGCATCAGAGTTAAAATGAAGTCACTTACGGACCCACCTGCCAAGAAAACGTCGGTAGTCAGTCGAACTGTTGCTGGAGGAAGAGTGTCCCTCCATCCAAGCCATATTAGGAAGAGAAGAACAAAAAGGTCTCCTCGGAAAAGTACCAGCACAAAAGTTTTGGGGGAAATTTTGAGTATTTGTCTTCTCTTGGCTTTGTCTCTTTGGTACAGGGTTAGAATGATCTGGCATCGCATTCATGTCAGAAGAAAATGGCATGGGATGCATATGGTTGAGTATGATTGCTCAAAGATGAAGCCTGTTGAGATCATCGGCGCGATCATCACTCTTTAATCATTGATAGTAACTTCGCTTTGTACAAAATGTAAATATTAAAGATAATATATTTAGTTTGACGGATATAATAACGAATGTGTCTTTGGGTAGTTTAAAATAATTTTTTGAATATAATTATCATTTGAATACTAACTTGTGTTTATTTTGAAATGTCAGTTCAGTTGGGGTCTAGTGTCAAGTTTATAGCTCAGGAAAGATATCTGATGGACAGTCTGATGCGGGAAATTTGTAATGGGAGCATTTAACAAGTCGAGCAGCCTCACTATCATTTTGGAGCCAACAGCTTTTAAGTGGGCAGTATCATTTTGAATTTGTTGTTACATGTGCATGCAAGTTTCATTGTAAGATTTTGTGCGAATTTCTCGAGTAGAATCGTGTTGATTGGAGTTCTAAAGAAACACAAGGGAACATCAGGGACACTAGATGTTGTATTTGTTCGTCCTTGGGAAAATACGTCTCCACACATAGAAAATGTGAGAACGATAGGGTGTCAAGGGGACATTTGCCATTAGTGTCGGCTTAGTCCTGACACAAGTTCGTCTGGAGTCTGTATTTTGGAGAGTTTAAGTAACGACATTCAATAGGTTTGATTTCTCTGTATACATGACATGGTGATGGTAGGGGGTATCTGAGATATGCCACCCGATGGTAACCAGTATTCAAGAGGAAACAAATAAATTTCAATTAATCTTGCATAGCAGCGTGAAATTATAAGACATATAAAACGTATCTTTGGTTTACTTAAGGCGAGTATCCTGGTTCGGTTCCAAGATTAATAACAAAAATGGTAGTGGTACATTTGGTGGCAGTGATTGCGCGCCATGTATTTACGGAGCTGTTGTCGCCATCTGTTTGATTTAGCTTCTGGTTATAGTGAATTCTCCTTGCACAGTCGCAATTAAGGTTGCTGAGTTTGTCCAAACATCGAATTGTGTTTGTAAGATAAACATATTTCTGGCTATCTGACACACCAAATTTTGAGTTTTATGGGATCTATTTTGAATGTAGATATTGTGTAAAAGAAATTTAACATGTTAAAGGGTTCTGGGATGTTTCAACTGGTTAGCAAAGTATATTCTCAATTATGCCATGGTGGCATATCCGGTGGTTAACAGCAATGCTAATACCATTGTGAATAAATTGTCAAAAGTGTACTTTGTTCATTTGGGGATTCCTCAGAGGATAGTTTCTGATAATGGGCCACAATTTAAGTCGAAAATTTTTCAGAATGCAATGAAAACATGGGGGGTACACCTTGTATACACTCCGGTGTACCATCCGAGCTCAAATTGGGTAGAGCGCTATCATTCGGAATTGAACCGTTTGATGAGAATACTCTGTAATTCCAATCATAACAAATGGCCGGAAAGAGTACCTGAAGCTCTGCGCCTTCTGAATGGTTCCATTTCGTCACAAACAGGATATTCTCCAATGGAGTTGAGATTAAACATGACAAAGAGTTTGACCGATATACCGACGCTGGGGGTCGATACTAACAATGTCACGTGGAATGACAAGCTAGTCATGGCGAATCTGTCTAGCCTCAGTAAAAGGCAAAATAAATTGAAGCAACAAAATGCTAAGATGGATGTGAAACCTGTAGTGGGAGAGGGTATGCTAGTCTTCGTTAAGAATCAGATCTTAAGTGGCACCGGAGATAAGGTGATAAGGAAATATTGTGACCTTTTTGTCGGCCCTTATCTTTGTGTTAAGAACAGTAAAGATTCCACGCTTTCATTGTTAGATTGTGTGACAGGAGAAAAATTGGATCACCAGTCGATAGAAAATTGTAAAGTTTGGAATTGTTCAGAGGACAAGGTAAAAATGTGGGTGAAGAGATTACTAGATTTGAATTTGGAAGGTGTGGATGAAATGTTACAGACGATGGGGTTTAGCTGTAAATCAGACGTGGTAGTTAAGGACAGTGTAGATAAAGGCGGGGTAGGGGAAGTTCAAGGTTAAAATTTCTCGTATGGGTAAAGTGAGATTGAGCCTGCGGCGGGCGAGTTGACCAAGTAGGTGAAATTTCTGCGGCGTACTAGCATGCGAGATGAGCCTGAAATCTTCCTGATTGCTCCAAAATAAGGTGAAACATTTACAATAGTTATTAGCTCAGATAGAATGGATCCAGAAGCAAAATAAAAAGTTGTTTAGGTAGTTCCATGGGGGCTATGTTGAGTTTGCGGGTGAGGGCAGGTATGATGTGGTAAAGGTCAAGTTAGGTTATGCTTGCGGCGGGCTAATAGTCAAGTAAGTATAATGTTGCGGCGGGCCTAGGCATTTATTTGTTTCCTGCTTCAACCAAGAATATACAAGCCACTATGTTTTGCAAGACACCAAGACACATGCGGGGTTCCTTCTTTCTGGAGAATGATGGAGTCACCAGAGTTGGTGATCTTGTTATTTCATATTGTAAACAATAAATTAGTATGTCTGTATATATTAAATATATATGTAAGTGAATATTTAGAATATGAATGTTTAATTGACGTATGTCTAAACTTAGTATTGTATCAAAATTATTGTGTGAGGGTTCAGCCCTATGTTGGGCGCCATTTATGACGAGCTGTCATAAGGAATTCTGGAAACTTGAGTTTCGTGTGTGTTTGCTGGGGTAAAGTAGCCCAACTCACGTCCTAAGACGATGAACTCGTCTAGTGCAGAGAATTCACGATAGGTGGAATGCCTATGCAGTATAAAAACTTTGTTGCTTTAGTACTTACGCGAAGAATCGCTAGATGGCTCTGACCGTTGTGCGCATTTAAATTGTAAATTCCTTTGTTTGATATCCGATTTTCTCGCGGTTTCCTTATGCACAAGGACATTTTGATGTGTCGGTCACTGCACGCATGGGCAATTCGCAGTAATGGCGCAAAATAATAAAATTTACAGCGTTTTGGTCTAGATGCCATTGGTTAATTAACAGCAAAAAGTTTATCTTAATAAACATTACAATAGGTTCTTTAACGCATACACATATTTGTTAACGTGTGAGTTCTAAATCATGTAAATTGTTGTTTGGTAAAGACAATTGTGCTCTGCGAAAAAGAATGGTAGTTATCGATAGGGGTGCGCGGAGATGGAAATGGACTTCCGGTAAAGAAAAATGGAGTGAAGAAAGTTATGTCACGACGATTGAGGAAATTGTAATTGTTTCCAGTGGTTTCTGGACGAATCTGACATCTGCTGTTAGGATAAAACGGCGGATAAAAGCATGGAGTAAAAGTACAACGCAGATAAAACGTTGGAAGTGAGTCGAGCTTTCGGTTTCCAGAGAGGTAAGGAGCGGACTCGTGCATGCTGGATTCTTCGTTCCGGAGACACAAGGTAAGGAAACTAAATTTCCTTAAGTGACTTTGAGAAGAAGAAAATTCTCGCAAATCGTGGAACCTACAGATACGCAAAGTTCGTTTAAGAGATAGCTATCTCGCGTGGGTTGGAACTTATGTTACACGGTACTAGTACTCGTTACGAACCATGCGATAATTACAAAATGGCCATCGACGCCATGTCTGAAAAAGGTTGTGTGCACACATAAAACAAACTATTCTCGTTCGAGAAACGTACAGTACATGTCAAAATAATTGACGAGCATGTTGCAAGTTTGGTTTTACGTCAATTTTAGGAAGTAATATGGACTTTTGTAACTAATTTTGTATAACATAAAAGGTGAATGCTAAATGACTATAAATGGTAATTTTTTCGATCACGTATCGACAGTTATTTTACGTCTCATATTTCAATAAGGACTGATTGATAATGCTTTCATAAGCAAGAAACACGTGTAATATTTAACTCAATAAATAGGTTCATTGTTTCTTGTATTTATATTTGCGTACTCCAACATTTTCTTTCATTTGTATTTGGTTGTTTGTAAAAATGCTTAAATGATTAATTCTTCTTTTTCAGAAGGGGGGAATTTCGCATGTGTAAATTGAGTTAGTGTTGTTACTATGGAAAGTTGTTATTGTTAGTTGTAAATCAAGTATTACCATTTGAAACCTAAAGGTATATAAATTTTTTTCGCAGTGCGCTGCGCGCGTCACCGGCGTTACCAGGCAAATTTTCGCAAAACAAATAATTCGAACTAATGACATTTAGCACGTTTCAAGATCGTTGAGACTCAGTTATGGAGTCGTTGTTGTCTGGTCTAAATCAATAAGTTGAACGAATGTCATGTAGCTCGTCGCAAGATTGATGAGACTCAATTATTGAGTCGTTGCTGCTGGGTTTAAACTAATAAATTTAATCTAATCTTATTTAGTCCGTCGCAAGATTACGAGGACTCAAGTGCAGAGGGGCTGCGTTATTGAATTTTTTGTTGGGTTTCAAGTAGGTTAATCTTTAGTTGGTTAATTGCTGTTGTTAAAGCTAATATTAATAATGGCAACGGAGCAGGAACCGGTAACATTAGATTCCTTGTTCGCCTTTATTAAACAGAGTGAGGAAAGGAACAAGGAATGCACTGAGTCACTCAAATCAGAGCTCAAATCAGAGCTCAGAGACAGCAATCAGTTGCTCAAATCAGAACTCAATGAAAACAATCAGTTGCTCAAATCAGAGCTCAGAGACAGCAATCAGTTGCTCAAATCAGAACTTGCAGCTCATACGAGTAAGGTAGTGGGGGAAACTGCAGTCTGATCTAGAGGGCACTAGTAAATGCATATTAGAGCTGCAGCAAGATGTAATAAAAACAAATGAGGGTCTGCACGATCTCACGTTTTCAGTATCACAATACAGGGCTGAGTTGGTAGAAAAAAGGCATGAGTCTTTGACGAAGGAGTTTGATTTGTCAGGGAGTAAAGTTGAACTGATGAATGGTGTTGTAACTTCTTCTGCGGTCACCAATTGCATGTGTACTTCACATTCGGTCGAACATGACCACTGCGCAGGCACTCTGACTTCCTGGTCGGAAAGTTATGCACAGAGTATCAGCGAACTGAACCGAAACAGAACGTTAGAGCAAAAACACCACAAGGGTAATAAAGGAAAATATTTGATAAGCGAGGAGTGGTCTTTTGGGGTGTCGGGTAACAGAGACGAGTCTTTCCCTGTCGGCTTCTGCACAAAAGATGCATCTTTCCCAAAACCGAGCTTGCAAATTCCTTTACTGGGTGTTGGTTGTAAACAAAGTGGTTCTCTAGGTTCATCTTCGTTGAGTAAGCGTGTCCACACGGTGCAAGTTGATACAGGGTGTCCGGAAAGTAAGGTGGATTCTCCGTGTCTACACTCAAATTCAGTATCATCTCAGAACAAATCTATCCTGTCTGTTGTGTCTGTTGGGGAAAATAGTATTGACTTACCTTTATAGTGTCCATAGTTCAAGATCATTCGGTACACAACGTAGTCATACCAGTAGTTGGTTATCCATTGCAGACTGTTGTGAGGAATTCAGTAATCGAACCCAGAAGTTGCATTAGGTGTGGTCCTATGCGTGTCTCCATGCCCAAAAGAATTGCCAGTATGGCATGTGTCGTTTCTTTCATGAAATTAGGCACTGGTTATTCAGTCAGATATGGGAGGCGCATCAGAGTTAAAATGAAGTCACTTACGGACCCACCTGCCAAGAAAACGTCGGTAGTCAGTCGAACTGTTGCTGGAGGAAGAGTGTCCCTCCATCCAAGCCATATTAGGAAGAGAAGAACAAAAAGGTCTCCTCGGAAAAGTACCAGCACAAAAGTTTTGGGGGAAATTTTGAGTATTTGTCTTCTCTTGGCTTTGTCTCTTTGGTACAGGGTTAGAATGATCTGGCATCGCACTCATGTCAGAAGAAAATGGCATGGGATGCATATGGTTGAGTATGATTGCTCAAAGATGAAGCCTGTTGAGATCATCGGCGCGATCATCACTCTTTAATCATTGATAGTAACTTCGCTTTGTACAAAATGTAAATATTAAAGATAATATATTTAGTTTGACGGATATAATAACGAATGTGTCTTTGGGTAGTTTAAAATAATTTTTTGAATATAATTATCATTTGAATACTAACTTGTGTTTATTTTGAAATGTCAGTTCAGTTGGGGTCTAGTGTCAAGTTTATAGCTCAGGAAAGATATCTGATGGACAGTCTGATGCGGGAAATTTGTAATGGGAGCATTTAACAAGTCGAGCAGCCTCACTATCATTTTGGAGCCAACAGCTTTTAAGTGGGCAGTATCATTTTGAATTTGTTGTTACATGTGCATGCAAGTTTCATTGTAAGATTTTGTGCGAATTTCTCGAGTAGAATCGTGTTGATTGGAGTTCTAAAGAAACACAAGGGAACATCAGGGACACTAGATGTTGTATTTGTTCGTCCTTGGGAAAATACGTCTCCACACATAGAAAATGTGAGAACGATAGGGTGTCAAGGGGACATTTGCCATTAGTGTCGGCTTAGTCCTGACACAAGTTCGTCTGGAGTCTGTATTTTGGAGAGTTTAAGTAACGACATTCAATAGGTTTGATTTCTCTGTATACATGACATGGTGATGGTAGGGGGTATCTGAGATATGCCACCCGATGGTAACCAGTATTCAAGAGGAAACAAATAAATTTCAATTAATCTTGCATAGCAGCGTGAAATTATAAGACATATAAAACATATCTTTGGTTTACTTAAGGCGAGTATCCTGGTTCGGTTCCAAGATTAATAACAAAAATGGTAGTGGTACATTTGGTGGCAGTGATTGCGCGCCATGTATTTACGGAGCTGTTGTCGCCATCTGTTTGATTTAGCTTCTGGTTATAGTGAATTCTCCTTGCACAGTCGCAATTAAGGTTGCTGAGTTTGTCCAAACATCGAATTGTGTTTGTAAGATAAACATATTTCTGGCTATCTGACACACCAAATTTTGAGTTTTATGGGATCTATTTTGAATGTAGATATTGTGTAAAAGAAATTTAACATGTTAAAGGGTTCTGGGATGTTTCAACTGGTTAGCAAAGTATATTCTCAATTATGCCATGGTGGCATATCCGGTGGTTAACAGCAATGCTAATACCATTGTGAATAAATTGTCAAAAGTGTACTTTGTTCATTTGGGGATTCCTCAGAGGATAGTTTCTGATAATGGGCCACAATTTAAGTCGAAAATTTTTCAGAATGCAATGAAAACATGGGGTGTACAACTTGTATACACTCCGGTGTACCATCCGAGCTCAAATTGGGTAGAGCGCTATCATTCGGAATTGAACCGTTTGATGAGAATACTCTGTAATTCCAATCATAACAAATGGCCGGAAAGAGTACCTGAAGCTCTGCGCCTTCTGAATGGTTCCATTTCGTCACAAACAGGATATTCTCCAATGGAGTTGAGATTAAACATGACAAAGAGTTTGACCGATATACCGACGCTGGGGGTCGATACTAACAATGTCACGTGGAATGACAAGCTAGTCATGGCGAATCTGTCTAGCCTCAGTAAAAGGCAAAATAAATTGAAGCAACAAAATGCTAAGATGGATGTGAAACCTGTAGTGGGAGAGGGTATGCTAGTCTTCGTTAAGAATCAGATCTTAAGTGGCACCGGAGATAAGGTGATAAGGAAATATTGTGACCTTTTTGTCGGCCCTTATCTTTGTGTTAAGAACAGTAAAGATTCCACGCTTTCATTGTTAGATTGTGTGACAGGAGAAAAATTGGATCACCAGTCGATAGAAAATTGTAAAGTTTGGAATTGTTCAGAGGACAAGGTAAAAATGTGGGTGAAGAGATTACTAGATTTGAATTTGGAAGGTGTGGATGAAATGTTACAGACGATGGGGTTTAGCTGTAAATCAGACGTGGTAGTTAAGGACAGTGTAGATAAAGGCGGGGTAGGGGAAGTTCAAGGTTAAAATTTCTCGTATGGGTAAAGTGAGATTGAGCCTGCGGCGGGCGAGTTGACCAAGTAGGTGAAATTTCTGCAGCGTACTAGCATGCGAGATGAGCCTGAAATCTTCCTGATTGCTCCAAAATAAGGTGAAACATTTACAATAGTTATTAGCTCAGATAGAATGGATCCAGAAGCAAAATAAAAAGTTGTTTAGGTAGTTCCATGGGGGCTATGTTGAGTTTGCGGGTGAGGGCAGGTATGATGTGGTAAAGGTCAAGTTAGGTTATGCTTGCGGCGGGCTAATAGTCAAGTAAGTATAATGTTGCGGCGGGCCTAGGCATTTATTTGTTTCCTGCTTCAACCAAGAATATACAAGCCACTATGTTTTGCAAGACACCAAGACACATGCGGGGTTCCTTCTTTCTGGAGAATGATGGAGTCACCAGAGTTGGTGATCTTGTTATTTCATATTGTAAACAATAAATTAGTATGTCTGTATATATTAAATATATATGTAAGTGAATATTTAGAATATGAATGTTTAATTGACGTATGTCTAAACTTAGTATTGTATCAAAATTATTGTGTGAGGGTTCAGCCCTATGTTGGGCGCCATTTATGACGAGCTGTCATAAGGAATTCTGGAAACTTGAGTTTCGTGTGTGTTTGCTGGGGTAAAGTAGCCCAACTCACGTCCTAAGACGATGAACTCTTCTAGTGCAGAGAATTCACGATAGGTGGAATGCCTATGCAATATAAAAACTTTGTTGCTTTAGTACTTACGCGAAGAATCGCTAGATGGCTCTGACCGTTGTGCGCATTTAAATTGTAAATTCCTTTGTTTGATATCCGATTTTCTCGCGGTTTCCTTATGCACAAGGACATTTTGATGTGTCGGTCACTGCACGCATGGGCAATTCGCAGTAATGAAGCAAAATAATAAAATTTACAGCGTTTTGGTCTAGATGCCATTGGTTAATTAACAGCAAAAAGTTTATCTTAATAAACATTACAATAGGTTCTTTAACGCATACACATATTTGTTAACGTGTGAGTTCTAAATCATGTAAATTGTTGTTTGGTAAAGACAATTGTGCTCTGCGAAAAAGAATGGTAGTTATCGATAGGGGTGCGCGGAGATGGAAATGGACTTCCGGTAAAGAAAAATGGAGTGAAGAAAGTTATGTCACGACGATTGAGGAAATTGTAATTGTTTCCAGTGGTTTCTGGACGAATCTGACATCTGCTGTTAGGATAAAACGGCGGATAAAAGCATGGAGTAAAAGTACAACGCAGATAAAACGTTGGAAGTGAGTCGAGCTTTCGGTTTCCAGAGAGGTAAGGAGCGGACTCGTGCATGCTGGATTCTTCGTTCCGGAGACACAAGGTAAGGAAACTAAATTTCCTTAAGTGACTTTGAGAAGAAGAAAATTCTCGCAAATCGTGGAACCTACAGATACGCAAAGTTCGTTTAAGAGATAGCTATCTCGCGTGGGTTGGAACTTATGTTACACGGTACTAGTACTCGTTACGAACCATGCGATAATTACAAAATGGCCATCGACGCCATGTCTGAAAAAGGTTGTGTGCACACATAAAACGAACTATTCTCGTTCGAGAAACGTACAGTACATGTCAAAATAATTGACGAGCATGTTGCAAGTTTGGTTTTACGTCAATTTTAGGAAGTAATATGGACTTTTGTAACTAATTTTGTATAACATAAAAGGTGAATGCTAAATGACTATAAATGGTAATTTTTTCGATCACGTATCGACAGTTATTTTACGTCTCATATTTCAATAAGGACTGATTGATAATGCTTTCATAAGCAAGAAACACGTGTAATATTTAACTCAATAAATAGGTTCATTGTTTCTTGTATTTATATTTGCGTACTCCAACATTTTCTTTCATTTGTATTTGGTTGTTTGTAAAAATGCTTAAATGATTAATTCTTCTTTTTCAGAAGGGGGGAATTTCGCATGTGTAAATTGAGTTAGTGTTGTTACTATGGAAAGTTGTTATTGTTAGTTGTAAATCAAGTATTACCATTTGAAACCTAAAGGTATATAAATTTTTTTCGCAGTGCGCTGCGCGCGTCACCGGCGTTACCAGGCAAATTTTCGCAAAACAAATAATTCGAACTAATGACATTTAGCACGTTTCAAGATCGTTGAGACTCAGTTATGGAGTCGTTGTTGTCTGGTCTAAATCAATAAGTTGAACGAATGTCATGTAGCTCGTCGCAAGATTGATGAGACTCAATTATTGAGTCGTTGCTGCTGGGTTTAAACTAATAAATTTAATCTAATCTTATTTAGTCCGTCGCAAGATTACGAGGACTCAAGTGCAGAGGGGCTGCGTTATTGAATTTTTTGTTGGGTTTCAAGTAGGTTAATCTTTAGTTGGTTAATTGCTGTTGTTAAAGCTAATATTAATAATGGCAACGGAGCAGGAACCGGTAACATTAGATTCCTTGTTCGCCTTTATTAAACAGAGTGAGGAAAGGAACAAGGAATGCACTGAGTCACTCAAATCAGAGCTCAAATCAGAGCTCAGAGACAGCAATCAGTTGCTCAAATCAGAACTCAATGAAAACAATCAGTTGCTCAAATCAGAGCTCAGAGACAGCAATCAGTTGCTCAAATCAGAACTTGCAGCTCATACGAGTAAGGTAGTGTGGGAAACTGCAGTCTGATCTAGAGGGCACTAGTAAATGCATATTAGAGCTGCAGCAAGATGTAATAAAAACAAATGAGGGTCTGCACGATCTCACGTTTTCAGTATCACAATACAGGGCTGAGTTGGTAGAAAAAAGGCATGAGTCTTTGACGAAGGAGTTTGATTTGTCAGGGAGTAAAGTTGAACTGATGAATGGTGTTGTAACTTCTTCTGCGGTCACCAATTGCATGTGTACTTCACATTCGGTCGAACATGACCACTGCGCAGGCACTCTGACTTCCTGGTCGGAAAGTTATGCACAGAGTATCAGCGAACTGAACCGAAACAGAACGTTAGAGCAAAAACACCACAAGGGTAATAAAGGAAAATATTTGATAAGCGAGGAGTGGTCTTTTGGGGTGTCGGGTAACAGAGACGAGTCTTTCCCTGTCGGCTTCTGCACAAAAGATGCATCTTTCCCAAAACCGAGCTTGCAAATTCCTTTACTGGGTGTTGGTTGTAAACAAAGTGGTTCTCTAGGTTCATCTTCGTTGAGTAAGCGTGTCCACACGGTGCAAGTTGATACAGGGTGTCCGGAAAGTAAGGTGGATTCTCCGTGTCTACACTCAAATTCAGTATCATCTCAGAACAAATCTATCCTGTCTGTTGTGTCTGTTGGGGAAAATAGTATTGACTTACCTTTAGTGTCCATAGTTCAAGATCATTCGGTACACAACGTAGTCATACCAGTAGTTGGTTATCCATTGCAGACTGTTGTGAGGAATTCAGTAATCGAACCCAGAAGTTGCATTAGGTGTGGTCCTATGCGTGTCTCCATGCCCAAAAGAATTGCCAGTATGGCATGTGTCGTTTCTTTCATGAAATTAGGCACTGGTTATTCAGTCAGATATGGGAGGCGCATCAGAGTTAAAATGAAGTCACTTACGGACCCACCTGCCAAGAAAACGTCGGTAGTCAGTCGAACTGTTGCTGGAGGAAGAGTGTCCCTCCATCCAAGCCATATTAGGAAGAGAAGAACAAAAAGGTCTCCTCGGAAAAGTACCAGCACAAAAGTTTTGGGGGAAATTTTGAGTATTTGTCTTCTCTTGGCTTTGTCTCTTTGGTACAGGGTTAGAATGATCTGGCATCGCACTCATGTCAGAAGAAAATGGCATGGGATGCATATGGTTGAGTATGATTGCTCAAAGATGAAGCCTGTTGAGATCATCGGCGCGATCATCACTCTTTAATCATTGATAGTAACTTCGCTTTGTACAAAATGTAAATATTAAAGATAATATATTTAGTTTGACGGATATAATAACGAATGTGTCTTTGGGTAGTTTAAAATAATTTTTTGAATATAATTATCATTTGAATACTAACTTGTGTTTATTTTGAAATGTCAGTTCAGTTGGGGTCTAGTGTCAAGTTTATAGCTCAGGAAAGATATCTGATGGACAGTCTGATGCGGGAAATTTGTAATGGGAGCATTTAACAAGTCGAGCAGCCTCACTATCATTTTGGAGCCAACAGCTTTTAAGTGGGCAGTATCATTTTGAATTTGTTGTTACATGTGCATGCAAGTTTCATTGTAAAATTTTGTGCGAATTTCTCGAGTAGAATCGTGTTGATTGGAGTTCTAAAGAAACACAAGGGAACATCAGGGACACTAGATGTTGTATTTGTTCGTCCTTGGGAAAATACGTCTCCACACATAGAAAATGTGAGAACGATAGGGTGTCAAGGGGACATTTGCCATTAGTGTCGGCTTAGTCCTGACACAAGTTCGTCTGGAGTCTGTATTTTGGAGAGTTTAAGTAACGACATTCAATAGGTTTGATTTCTCTGTATACATGACATGGTGATGGTAGGGGGTATCTGAGATATGCCACCCGATGGTAACCAGTATTCAAGAGGAAACAAATAAATTTCAATTAATCTTGCATAGCAGCGTGAAATTATAAGACATATAAAACATATCTTTGGTTTACTTAAGGCGAGTATCCTGGTTCGGTTCCAAGATTAATAACAAAAATGGTAGTGGTACATTTGGTGGCAGTGATTGCGCGCCATGTATTTACGGAGCTGTTGTCGCCATCTGTTTGATTTAGCTTCTGGTTATAGTGAATTCTCCTTGCACAGTCGCAATTAAGGTTGCTGAGTTTGTCCAAACATCGAATTGTGTTTGTAAGATAAACATATTTCTGGCTATCTGACACACCAAATTTTGAGTTTTATGGGATCTATTTTGAATGTAGATATTGTGTAAAAGAAATTTAACATGTTAAAGGGTTCTGGGATGTTTCAACTGGTTAGCAAAGTATATTCTCAATTATGCCATGGTGGCATATCCGGTGGTTAACAGCAATGCTAATACCATTGTGAATAAATTGTCAAAAGTGTACTTTGTTCATTTGGGGATTCCTCAGAGGATAGTTTCTGATAATGGGCCACAATTTAAGTCGAAAATTTTTCAGAATGCAATGAAAACATGGGGTGTACAACTTGTATACACTCCGGTGTACCATCCGAGCTCAAATTGGGTAGAGCGCTATCATTCGGAATTGAACCGTTTGATGAGAATACTCTGTAATTCCAATCATAACAAATGGCCGGAAAGAGTACCTGAAGCTCTGCGCCTTCTGAATGGTTCCATTTCGTCACAAACAGGATATTCTCCAATGGAGTTGAGATTAAACATGACAAAGAGTTTGACCGATATACCGACGCTGGGGGTCGATACTAACAATGTCACGTGGAATGACAAGCTAGTCATGGCGAATCTGTCTAGCCTCAGTAAAAGGCAAAATAAATTGAAGCAACAAAATGCTAAGATGGATGTGAAACCTGTAGTGGGAGAGGGTATGCTAGTCTTCGTTAAGAATCAGATCTTAAGTGGCACCGGAGATAAGGTGATAAGGAAATATTGTGACCTTTTTGTCGGCCCTTATCTTTGTGTTAAGAACAGTAAAGATTCCACGCTTTCATTGTTAGATTGTGTGACAGGAGAAAAATTGGATCACCAGTCGATAGAAAATTGTAAAGTTTGGAATTGTTCAGAGGACAAGGTAAAAATGTGGGTGAAGAGATTACTAGATTTGAATTTGGAAGGTGTGGATGAAATGTTACAGACGATGGGGTTTAGCTGTAAATCAGACGTGGTAGTTAAGGACAGTGTAGATAAAGGCGGGGTAGGGGAAGTTCAAGGTTAAAATTTCTCGTATGGGTAAAGTGAGATTGAGCCTGCGGCGGGCGAGTTGACCAAGTAGGTGAAATTTCTGCGGCGTACTAGCATGCGAGATGAGCCTGAAATCTTCCTGATTGCTCCAAAATAAGGTGAAACATTTACAATAGTTATTAGCTCAGATAGAATGGATCCAGAAGCAAAATAAAAAGTTGTTTAGGTAGTTCCATGGGGGCTATGTTGAGTTTGCGGGTGAGGGCAGGTATGATGTGGTAAAGGTCAAGTTAGGTTATGCTTGCGGCGGGCTAATAGTCAAGTAAGTATAATGTTGCGGCGGGCCTAGGCATTTATTTGTTTCCTGCTTCAACCAAGAATATACAAGCCACTATGTTTTGCAAGACACCAAGACACATGCGGGGTTCCTTCTTTCTGGAGAATGATGGAGTCACCAGAGTTGGTGATCTTGTTATTTCATATTGTAAACAATAAATTAGTATGTCTGTATATATTAAATATATATGTAAGTGAATATTTAGAATATGAATGTTTAATTGACGTATGTCTAAACTTAGTATTGTATCAAAATTATTGTGTGAGGGTTCAGCCCTATGTTGGGCGCCATTTATGACGAGCTGTCATAAGGAATTCTGGAAACTTGAGTTTCGTGTGTGTTTGCTGGGGTAAAGTAGCCCAACTCACGTCCTAAGACGATGAACTCTCCTAGTGCAGAGAATTCACGATAGGTGGAATGCCTATGCAATATAAAAACTTTGTTGCTTTAGTACTTACGCGAAGAATCGCTAGATGGCTCTGACCGTTGTGCGCATTTAAATTGTAAATTCCTTTGTTTGATATCCGATTTTCTCGCGGTTTCCTTATGCACAAGGACATTTTGATGTGTCGGTCACTGCACGCATGGGCAATTCGCAGTAATGACGCAAAATAATAAAATTTACAGCGTTTTGGTCTAGATGCCATTGGTTAATTAACAGCAAAAAGTTTATCTTAATAAACATTACAATAGGTTCTTTAACGCATACACATATTTGTTAACGTGTGAGTTCTAAATCATGTAAATTGTTGTTTGGTAAAGACAATTGTGCTCTGCGAAAAAGAATGGTAGTTATCGATAGGGGTGCGCGGAGATGGAAATGGACTTCCGGTAAAGAAAAATGGAGTGAAGAAAGTTATGTCACGACGATTGAGGAAATTGTAATTGTTTCCAGTGGTTTCTGGACGAATCTGACATCTGCTGTTAGGATAAAACGGCGGATAAAAGCATGGAGTAAAAGTAAAACGCAGATAAAACGTTGGAAGTGAGTCGAGCTTTCGGTTTCCAGAGAGGTAAGGAGCGGACTCGTGCATGCTGGATTCTTCGTTCCGGAGACACAAGGTAAGGAAACTAAATTTCCTTAAGTGACTTTTAGAAGAAGAAAATTCTCGCAAATCGTGGAACCTACAGATACGCAAAGTTCGTTTAAGAGATAGCTATCTCGCGTGTGTTGGAACTTATGTTACACGGTACTAGTACTAGTTACGAACCATGCGATAATTACAAAATGGCCATCGACACCATGTCTGAAAAAGGTTGTGTGCACACATAAAACGAACTATTCTCGTTCGAGAAACGTACAGTACATGTCAAAATAATTGACGAGCATGTTGCAAGTTTGGTTTTACGTCAATTTTAGGAAGTAATATGGACTTTTGTAACTAATTTTGTATAACATAAAAGGTGAATGCTAAATGACTATAAATGGTAATTTTTTCGATCACGTATCGACAGTTATTTTACGTCTCATATTTCAATAAGGACTGATTGATAATGCTTTCATAAGCAAGAAACACGTGTAATATTTAACTCAATAAATAGGTTCATTGTTTCTTGTATTTATATTTGCGTACTCCAACATTTTCTTTCATTTGTATTTGGTTGTTTGTAAAAATGCTTAAATGATTAATTCTTCTTTTTCAGAAGGGGGGAATTTCGCATGTGTAAATTGAGTTAGTGTTGTTACTATGGAAAGTGGTTATTGTTAGTTGTAAATCAAGTATTACCATTTGAAACCTAAAGGTATATACATTTTTTTCGCAGTGCGCTGCGCGCGTCACCGGCGTTACCAGGCACATTTTCGCAAAACAAATAATTCGAACTAATGACATTTAGCACGTTTCAAGATCGTTGAGACTCAGTTATGGAGTCGTTGTTGTCTGGTCTAAATCAATAAGTTGAACGAATGTCATGTAGCTCGTCGCAAGATTGATGAGACTCAATTATTGAGTCGTTGCTGCTGGGTTTAAACTAATAAATTTAATCTAATCTTATTTAGTCCGTCGCAAGATTACGAGGACTCAAGTGCAGAGGGGCTGCGTTATTGAATTTTTTGTTGGGTTTCAAGTAGGTTAATCTTTAGTTGGTTAATTGCTGTTGTTAAAGCTAATATTAATAATGGCAACGGAGCAGGAACCGGTAACATTAGATTCCTTGTTCGCCTTTATTAAACAGAGTGAGGAAAGGAACAAGGAATGCACTGAGTCACTCAAATCAGAGCTCAGAGACAGCAATCAGTTGCTCAAATCAGAACTCAATGAAAGCAATCAGTTGCTCAAATCAGAGCTCAGAGACAGCAATCAGTTGCTCAAATCAGAACTTGCAGCTCATACGAGTAAGGTAGTGGGGAAACTGCAGTCTGATCTAGAGGGCACTAGTAAATGCATATTAGAGCTGCAGCAAGATGTAATAAAAACAAATGAGGGTCTGCACGATCTCACGTTTTCAGTATCACAATACAGGGCTGAGTTGGTAGAAAAAAGGCATGAGTCTTTGACGAAGGAGTTTGATTTGTCAGGGAGTAAAGTTGAACTGATGAATGGTGTTGTAACTTCTTGTGCGTCCAACGGATTCACACCCTTGTCTCCTCTCTCCAATCTTTTCTCGAGTTTGGTACCCGGTCCGCAGTACTGGTAGCCAGGTAAATGCATCTCGAAAGGTAACTTGTTGATGATGTCGTTCACGAGCCCCTTTCCTTCGGCCACGTTCCAGAATCTCGGAGGCAGCGTGTTGATGATTTTGATCAGGTAACCTATGCCCTTGTCGACGTTCACGATGAAGTTGGAAAGTTTGGTGCTGATCATGTCCACGATGCCAACCTTCTCGTTGTAGAAATTACAATTGCCTGCCCTCTCTTCGCCGGCTATCACCAACAATCGGTCCACGAGCTTCCTCACGTCGTCCACCCAAACGAATTCTTTGGGTAACGTGTTGTAGCGTTTGACGCCGCTGCCTGTTTTGACCTGGTTCCAAATCGGTTTGATGAGATTCCTGTACTTCTCACCGCTGCTCGATTTCACCCTATTCTGCGAGGCATCGTTGTTTTGGTACATGGCATCCGTCATGATTAGAATTTCCCTGTAAATCTGGTAATCTTCGTCGGTGTAATCTTTCGGCTGCTTTTTGGCAACGAGTTCCCACAGTCCCACCGTACCCGGATACCTGGTCCAACTATTCTTATCGCCTAAATATACTTTAATGTCGTTGCCTTCGAAGGTGACTTTCGATTTCCCAATCTTCCACACGACACCACCTTCGTTGGTTTCCATGCTCGGATACAATCCGAACACTTCATCCTTGTCGAACTTCCCCGTGCTCAGGTAGTCTCGTGCCAAAGGTCCCAACTCGATCTTATCCGAAGAAGACGACGTGCTACCTATGGCTCGACTTCGTGCCGGTACTTCCTTCAGTTCGAACGGCGTCGAAGGAATGCTCGAAATGGGCGTGGGTACAGTGTAACATTTACCTGCGAGCGGTACGAGTTCGTTGATCAAATTTTTATTTTGTTCCGTGACACTTTTAATTTCTTTACCTAGGCCGCTGATGGCGTCGATCACAGGTTGATCTTGACGTTTCTTCTCTTCGTAGGATACGCTATTCTCGGATTTCCAACCTTTGAAGCGTTTCACGAGGTATTCACGAAACTTGAGATTTTCGTCTTCTTGAAATTGACGTTTTGACAGTTTGCTATATACGTCGAAACGTTTCTGAAACGTCGAATTCTCAGCCTATACGTTCGGTTCTCGTAGTTTTCTTGCCGTCACCCGCTTGAGACTATCCACTTTTCTAACACTCACTTTTTGTTTGTAATGGTTATTTATATATGCTTGTCAGACGTTTGAAAAAAAAAAATCATTTTTTTTTTAGATTCTCACGACCTTTTGATTTTTTTGGGGATTTTCTTCTCGTTGCAAATCTGAAATTTTCCTCTTGTTAGCTTCAGGGTGATTAATATGCTCTGAGACGTCTAGATAAACGTTTACTTTATTCCTATACTTTACATGGTTTGCTTTTCGAGTCATGTCGATGGTCACGAATCCGAAATCGTCACTGTTCCAACAGTGGGAGCAGAATTTAGAAAATAGATTGTAATTCATGTCAGCCCCTACGTAATCATCGTGTGCATGTTTTAAATTGGTGTGGTCTTGTCGAAACAAGCAAATAAAATTAGCATTATCGCGTAGCAGTTGTTTCGGAACCTTGGAAAAAGTTTGTGCCAGGTAGAAACAATCCAATCCTTTGTGACGACCTCGAGTGAAAAAATTACGAATCTCGTTTTGATTTTCCAGGATCATGTCGTCGAACACCACAACGGAATTCTCGAGACAATCGTCCAGTGGAATGATTTCAGATGCGAAAGTTGCAATGCCCAGTCCCTCGTACAGTTTCATAAGTTGCTGGTATTTCGCTTGTTCGAGACTTTTCGAAAATGCGTAGAGGTGTCTGTTTTCCCAGTCTAACCAATTGGGTTCGAGGATAAAATTATCAGTGAGCAGTGTCGTCTTTCCGCACCCCGAGGGTCCTACGATCAGACACCGTATGCTATCGGAGAGCAATTCGCCGTTCCTTTTTTCGTTTGACTTTCCAAATCAGGTAGACGTTTCACAACATTCCACGTACTCATAGAATCACCTCGTTTGAATCGATCCAACTTGTTCCCGGAAGTCCCAGCCATTTCACCAAAACTTTGTCACCTCTCTTACGCAAAACGTTTTCGATAAGGTACGTGTCGGGGTATTTAGTTTTAGAGAGTTCCTCCTCGTAGAAGCGCCCCAATAAAATTTCACCTCCACTGTCCTTTATTATATACGTGTGACGGTTCCCGGGTAAAACTCGAACCACGGTAAAAAGTTCCGTGCTCCAGTTTCGTGTGAAACCCTTGTCGAACGTTCGCTTCAATTTACTGACCCTCACCTGGTCTCCAATTTTGTATTTAGGTATTTTTGTCGTGGGTGTGTACTTTGGGCAGTAAACGGTAGAAATTAAATGCTGCTCGTCAGACTTGGTAACATCAGCTGGCTTCATGCCTATCGTTCTGTGCACCGTGTGATTATAGTCGTTAACGAGTTCCGGAAGAATGGTGACCCACTTGTAGTTTCCCTGAAGCGTAAAGCGTGACCACATGCGCGATTTCAGAGTGCGATTGAATCTTTCCACGATGCTGGCTTTGACGTCACTGAAGGTCGAGTAATGTTGAACGTCGTGTTTCCGAATAAACTTTTGGAATACGGCATTGTAGAATTCCTTCCCCTTGTCCGTGTGCAGAAACCGAGGTCGTCTGAAGCTTTCGCTAAAAATGAATTTGAATGCTTCCGTGACGCATGTTCCCGTTTTCGCCTTCAAAGACAGAGCCCATGCGAATTTCGAAAATGTGTCTATGACGGTGAGGAGGTACTTGTTGCCCTTGTTCAATTTATGTACGTTTTTTAACTTGCCGCTGCTCATCTCCACGAGGTCACTTTCCCAGAGGTCGTCGATGCCCTTGGTTACCACCGCTAAACGTTCGTAGTTGCGGCGTGCAGGTTTATGCAATTCTTGGACGATGGCTTGCCTAGACATTTTTTTTAGAGATTACGTTTGAAGAGAAGCACGAGCGTGATGGGATTCAAAGAGGGTGGCACCTCGCTCGTGTTTTGAATGATCAGCTTATCGCCGGCACTCACGTCGAAAACGGTAAGATCTTCGTCTTCGTGTATTTCATATATGTTGCGCGTTTCGTTCCATCGTGCCAGAGGAATGTTTCCTGCTGCTTTCTGGACACCACGATTCGATATCAACGTCATGGTGGGGACGCTAGCTTTTCTGAAGTGAGACCAGTACGAAAATTAGTTTATCTATATCGTGCCATCGAGGAGAAACTTGTAGTACGGATGGTAAGGATGTAACATGTACAGTTTGTTACCTTCGACGAACGTAGAGATTCTCTGTTGATTGGGTACGCTTTTGATTTCGGTGAACAATTTTAGTGTCGACGCTGAGCAGATTACTGTGAACGTGTCCGAGATTATTTTCAATGGGCAACAAATGCTCGACTATGGTATCCGTTACGGCAGAAAATGACGGTTTGATTTTCACTTCCACGTTCAACTTCTTGTAGTTTTCATTCAGTTCTTGCAACTTGGCACAGAAAGAGGCCAGCGTCGATTCCTGCGTGGATTCCAGCACTCCAACTTGATCTCTGATGTTGACGACAATGTTCTGAAGGTTCTCAACTTGATTCAATTTCGAACTTTTCTCGGTAAGATCGTTCACGATGCTTCGCATCTCGGTAAACTGCGTGTGAAGATCCGCGACGCTCTGCGAAGTGGGCAGCGTCAACAACAGAGAACTAATTTCATCCCAATTCTGTTCCACGTTTGCCGTTTCCGTTTCTAGTCGTTTCAGCATTCGAGATATGTTCCTTTTCAAAGCGTGTAATTATTTGGAGGTGGGGAGATCGGCCACCGTACTTTCGAGATCGCTCAATGAACTTTTGATGTCGCTCGAATCGGATAATGCCGTTACCGCCGTTTTCAATTTTTCCAAATCTTCGCTCGAAGGCACGCTCGTCCGTAACGATTCCAAGTAACCCTGTATGTTGTCGAGTACGTGATGAAAATGAGCAAGGTTCGATTCCACGTTCAAATTTTAAAAATACTCGATCTTCTGCTGAACCGTCCTTAACGTGTCTTGAATGCTCGTCAACGCACTCGCTTGAAGGTGAATATTTTTAATTTCTTCGTTGATCAATTCCAAAGACGCCTGAAGCGTAGCGATGGTGGTTTGAATGTGTTCGAAATCTTGATAAGCCTCCAATTGAATTTTTATGTTCGCGACGCTTTTACCGATGACCTGCAGTTCGTCTGACGATGGTAGGTTCGTCATTGTATCTTCCAAAGTCTGTAGCTTGGATTTAATTTCTTCCAACGTGCTGGTGAATTCTTCTTGTAATTTGGAAACGACGACATGCAAGCGTTCTACATCGATATCATTCACGACGGTTTGAAGTTCAGAGAAATTCTTTTCAATTGCGGAAGTTCGTTCTTCGATTTCGAGTTTCAATTTTTCCAAATCTTCTTCTTTCGATTGAAAATGCTGTAATTTGGCCAAATCATTTGGAAGCGAATCCACGCTCAACTGTATATTTTGAACGTTGTCGTAAGAAGGTACGTCAACATAATTTTTAATGAGCGTTTTCAGTTCGGAATCGATTTTCAGAATAGGATCGAGACAATGTGTTTGGAGCGTAGCGATCTCCGAATCTAAACTTTTGTTTAAGGTCTCATGCAAAGCGATCAAATCGCTCCTCAACTTTTTAACTCGAACGTCAAGCATGAGAATCTCTTCTGCGTGGTCTACACGCTTGGTGTTGCCGAAAATGTCGTTAGGCATTTTTGTTAACGGTTATTTATTATAGGATAGACGATTCGAAATTCTACGAAGAGAGGAATGAGTTTGTCGTAATCTCCGAGGAGTTCCACAATCGCCTGCAGAAACATCGTACGCCACGTTAGAAAGTACCTTGTCGTGCTTCATTCGAAAAATGTTCTTGCCGGTAGAAATTTTGATTTTTCGCCCTTCGTTCTCCGGATTCACGATGATGCGAAGTTTCCCGTCGATCGGAATATCGTAGAAATGTAAATTGTTATTGAAGACATAAAAAATCTTGCCCACATCATCATCCAATTTTGTCCAAATACTGTTGAGATGAACAATCAGTAGACCATTGAGTTTAGTTAACATGGAAGGTAGAAATTCATGATCTGTCGTCGTGCGGTGTACAGTCTCCATTGTTTGCTTTCGGAAACCAAAAAGATTCATTGTCCTTGCTATTTATTTATTGTGTATGTGATAATTTGAGACAGTTTAAGTTTATTTTTTTTCATTTGCATTGCCTACAATTTTTACTAATTTCTAAACGAAAGTGTCACCAAGGCAACGTGTGGATTCCACAAGACAAAATACATCTTTTATCGTCATGCGGATCTAATGCTACTTTCCTAACTTTGTTTGTTGTAATCACGTGGTCTACACTTTGGATTCTTTGTTCTATACTTAGTATCGTCGATTGTGAGTAAAGGCAAACGATGTAATCGTGGAAGGTGAGTTTGTTCTCCACCGTATTCTTGCACACACCTTTTGCTTTCTTCGTGACGCTACTTTGTGTTCTCATGGCATACATTTTCGAATGCAAACCCGCGAACTCGACAATAATATCACCGTTACATTCATCTTTCAGTTTACCTAAGACTTTTTTGTTGAGGGAAGGAATCCCAAATCTGTTGGGTTGAGGATACGCAGAAGTATCGAAATACTCAAGCATGGAAGGATTTTTTATGTCTTCATAGAGGTTAGGTGTTTGTATGCTGTAAATGAAGCTGTCGGTGTCCGTGTACAAAAGTGATATCTTATCATTGAAGAAGGGTTTCATCACGTTGTAATGAAATTCGAACATGTAAAGTTTCGACAAGTCGAGAACCTTTGCGCCAACGTAATTTGGTTTTCTGAATTTCATCAATTTTATATCTAGATTGAAAAGTGCCAAATTCTCATTGTAAATTTTTCTCGACTTGAATCTAGGAAGGCCACCCACTTCATGCATTTATTTTTATCCGAAACCATTTTCACGTCTACATGATTCCGCACGTTTTCCAACGTCTTGCCATACACCGCGTTATTCATCAATTTAAAAAAATCTTTGTCTAAATCGGAAGTGGCAACTGTCCTATGTTGCGTGTTTGTTTCAATGTACGGTTTGAGTCACTCGGAATGTTTAAACCTGAGGACTCTTCTAATATTCGCTACCTTAGCACCCTTCCCGATCAAGAATCGGAGATTCGAGTAATGAACAACGTATCTCTTTTTCCCCTCTAGAGTCAATAAAAGCTTGCATTGATTAGAATGAGGCAAAGATTTGAACTCGGATGCCGGTGGTAAATCGCTGAACAGATCGTGTAAATGGTCGGGGAATTCGATATCCACCTCTGCGAAGAAGCCATACTCACTATCGTCGAAATTTTCTACATCTATTGATGCCCATTCGAATCCCCCGTAAGGAAGTTTCTGTACCATGGCATGTCCGTAGATATTATTAACGTCGGCGTAGAAGATGTAATTCGATGCTCGATTTGAATCATAATCTTCTTTCATGTGCACGTTGTTGGCTTTTGCATATCTCTGCACACATTGTACCATCCCGCCACGAATCCCCCTCTCGATGAAAAGTAACATGTCCACGTCCGATATCAGTTCCAGCTTGACCTTTGTCTGGAATAACATTGCCGACCACACTAATCCCGGTAGGCTGTAGAAATACGCTGGATCTAATTTATAAATATTCGTTGCCGTTTTCCTGAACGCTTGAAAAACATCCGCGAGTATCGTTACGTCTAATTTTAAGTAGGCATCGTGGTAGTCTCCGAGTGTCCTACATTCTAATTTCTCCCACATGAGTTGCGCGTGTTGGTATTCTTCGTCCGTGATTCCTTTCTCGCTGAGTCTGCTGTAAAATTATCTTGGAAGTGGGAGAGCGTCGTCATTAAATTTAGAATTATCACTAACATATTCGTAAGGATAAATCCCTTTACGTCTAACGAGTTCTATGTCTACGTTGGGAAAACTAGCTTTTGTAATTTTGAATTGTTCGTCTAAAAGTTTGCTGGCAAGAGCGTCCAGACTGGCAGACAGAAATCTGTATGAATCGAGATACCTCATCTCGTTGGTATTTTTAGTCTCAGGAATCATAACTTTCTTACTTATAGAGATGTATCTTTCTTCGTTTTGAGCAAGAATATCTATTTTTTGAGTGTCGTATCCGAGTTTCCTAATTAAGGGATGAAAGTCGTAATTAGAACCATTGTGAAAGAATATGGGGACGAATTTCGGTTTTTGGATTTTGAGGTTGCATGCATTACAGATTCCGCTTATGAAGCGACCGTCCGTATGCGAATGGTGAAACACTTTACGATTGTCGTCTGTGAAGTGGTTATCGCACACAGGACACTTGACAGTGTCATAGTAATTTTGAAGTTCGATAGCAGATAACGGAAGCATCGGTTTCGATTTTTGCAGCATGCATTCAATTTTCCCAACCTCCTCGATCATCTTTTCGAAGAAGAGTTCGATTGCATCGGGTCCTCGGTATACGTACGGTTCATCTATTTTATCCTGTCGCACGACAACGTAACCGAAACTGTTTGGTTCGTGAAGCTGGTAAGGTGTGGTGGAAGAAACTTCGGGAACGCGATCGCTGTATGAGAGTGGTTTGAGGAACGCCTCGAAATCAGCAACGATGATGGCGGGATGTTCCAACAATGCCTTGTGCATTTTGAATTCTTCCACTTCGTTCTTTTCGGGCATCAATATTCGAACCGGTCTGTTGTTGCCGCAATATATTTTATGTTCGGCAAGTTTATCGATAGCAATCTGACGTCCGGTGTATTTTCGATAATCGACTTATTTTATATCGTTGAACGTGGTTAGGCATCTCGGGCAAACTTCAATGTTGTTTGCAAACTTGGTAGTTTGACTTCTGACCAAGCGTGATAGTGAACGAATAAGACAGTAATGGTGAACACTGTCATTTGAAATAAGAAGATTAATCACACGAGCATCGTCATCGTCGACATCGCTTATCCTGACGGGGTGCACGACATGTTTATCCAACGTATAGGAATACACGTTGATGATTAAGCGTTTTCCTTCTGCATCTCGTGCTCGTGTTTCGAATTTTGATATATCAGAAATGGTCATCGGGTATTCGATGCCAGACATTGCATTTTCCAGTTCAGGTTCATGCTACTTGTAATGATAAACCTGTTCTGGATTATTTGACCAATGAATCGGGTGAACTTCCGCCAACACACACCAAAGGAAACAATTGTTATCGCTGTTCTGTATATTAAACACAGCCCTCTTGTGTTGAATGTTCGGTGGAAGTGGAACGTAGCTGGAAGCGCGAAGAGGCAAGAATTGGTTCACGTAAACGGTTAACGTGTGAGGACTTACACACAGAGACCATCCCGACCCTTTAGCCTCGAAATCGTCATGTTTCTTAACCAGCTCATTTGAAAGATCCGAATAAAATTCGTCCAAATTATCGACGTCCGCCAAATGAAGAGCCTGGTTTTTTGTTCGATGATAAAAGACTCTTGTTGTACCATCGACTTTTTCGTATTCGGAAAATAGATCAACGTATACTTTTATGGAATTATTTTCCAATTTATTTTTTAGAATATTTATCACGGATGGTTTCGTTTCACGCAAGAAACTAAGAATGTCGTAGCCTGGTTCCTAAGTAAAAGAGAAATCCTGAATATGACGGTTGAATGCAGATCTAATTGGTTTGCGTTCATTAGATAATTTTACTTGTTTGGAAGTGGAAGCTTCCGTTTCTGAATTATCGATTTTCCTTTTCGATGCTTGTCCGGTCGATGGTTTGCAAATTTTAAGGTGTTTACTTAACTGTGAAATGCTGATCATCTTTCCGCATCGAGCACAAGACTTAGAAGGTAACGAACGATTAATTATCGAACCTGTTTCGCTACATCTTGCCCTGTGTACCGATAAATTGTTCCTTGAGATTAGCTTCCCACAAGTAACACATTCAGTTTTATCATTTTTTCGATTGAAACTGGTGGTGGATGCCATTATGATTTCTCCAAAATCACAGAAATCAAAAAAAAGTCTAGTATATATAGCGATACAATTTTCAGGTATGTTATTTTATATAGAATTTCTTGGGGGTGATTACAAAACTCAAGAATTAAATCTATACTGTGAATAGAATTTTCAGGTATGTTATTTTATATAGAATTTCTTGGGTGTGAATACAAAAAACTCAAGAATTCAATCTATACTGTGAATACAATTTTCAGGTATGTTATTTTATATAGAATTTCTTGGGGGTGATTACAAATCTCAAAAAATTCAATCTATACTGTGAATAGAATTTCAGGTATGTTATTTTATAAATTTTCTTTGGGGGGTGATTACAAAACTCAAAATTCAATATATACTGTGAATATAATTTCCAGATATGTTATTTTATATAGAATTTTCTCGGAGTTCATACGTCTGCTCTACCCGAGCGTCATGGTCGCAGCAGGGCTCTCGCCACTCCAAGTTCACGTTGAAAGGCGTGAATTCCACACCGGAACGTCCGTTCCACCAGGTACGGAAGTGGACGTTTATCGCGGCATGACGAATACCACCGGCTGCACGGAAGCGGATCTCCACGTGTATTTTTCGCCCGATACGCTCAACGCCGTGTGCATCCGCAAGATCATGACCTTGCGTAAAAAAATCAAGGAAGTCAAGAATTGCAAGAAGACCTTGCCGCCGGGCAAATTTGATGATGAACAGCATGTACGGTCAGATGTACGAGCTGAAAGACATTCCCGAAGAGATTCGCGCTCACGTGAACCAACCTTACGTTCGCAGGCCGTACAGAAAAACGTTGGGAGTTCGTTCGTTTCGAAGAACCCCGCTTGTGCGTCTCTCGTCACATTTCTGGCGAGAACCATCCTACTAAAATCGAGCGACGTGGTCGAAAATTTCCCCTCGAAGCCCAGCGAACGCGCATGATGTACATGGACACGGATTCGCTTTTCATACTCATGGATAAACGTGATCAGGCTAGCTTGATCGACCACCTGCACGAGCGGTTGGTTCCCGAACTTGCGGGTGAAGGTCGAATTCGTACTGAACGATCGTACCAACATCAATTTCGTCTGCGAGTTCCACGACGCGCTGCCCGAGGACACCGTGTGCAGCGTCATCCTGATCGCCGAGAAGTCTTTCGCGTACGACGTGAAGAACGAGAGGGTCACGGAGCAGTTTTAAAAATATCGCCAACAAGCAAGAATGGCTTTTCTACAATCCCAATTACAAAATTTTTAATCTAAAACACATCCAAAGCACTCCAATATTTTTGCGGAGTGTTTTTTAGGATCAAAAAACTAACTTGACAAATCGAATTTCTTAAAAAAAAAAAATTGAGGGGCGCTTGCTTATACTCTCCCACTCTCCTATTTGTTCACTGAACATGTGCCCTTCACACAGCACAGTCGCTAGAATATCATTTTTTTTGCATCATGAGGAGAAAAACATCGTAGCAGGAGGAGAGGGGGCCCAAAAACATCGTAGGAGAAAGGTCCCCGTTTAGGTCGTAGCAGGGGGGCACACATTGTAGAAGATCACACATGAGTTTAAAAAAAAACAAAAAAAAAACATCGTGGCAGATAACGCTGAGAGCAAGGTCGTTTTAGATTACACTGAGGGACCTTACAGTAAGAGGAGACAGCAGCCTTATAGGAAAATGTCTTAAGTTATTTCAAAAATAGGTCAAAGGACGAGTTAGCATAAGAGCAAAATTTGCAGGAGGTAAAAAATAGCTAAAAAAAATGATGCCAGAGCTGCTTCTGTCCACTTTTCTCTCATTGTAGGTTAGTTTAGTCCGTAAAACGGATTACACTGAGAGCAGAAGCCTATTAGCAGGTCGTAGTAGATTACACTGAGGGACCTTACAGTGAGAGGAGACAGCAGCCTTATAGGAAAATGTCGTAAGTCATTTCAAAAGTAGGTCATAGGACGAGTTAGCATCAGAGCAAATTTTGCAGGAGGTAAAAAATAGCTTAAAAAGTGATGCCAGAGCTTTTTCTGTCCATTTTTCTCTCATTGTAGGTTAGTTTAGTCCGTAAAACGTTGTAAAATAAAAAGTAGGTCAAAGGACGTGTCCAGAACGTTGGGATTCACCTACTCTCTAAGTAGGTCAAAGCACGTAGAGGCTCTCGTGTAGTTTAGCACGAAAAAAGTGGATAGGTTAAGTTATATCACGTAAGATCGTGATATACCTACCAAGTGCGAGGTGAGAAAAAAAAGTGGTGCATTGAAAATTGTACTAAAACATCGCTAAACGCTAAAACGTTGACAAAAAATTGTCAAAATATGTCAAAAAGTGATATTCAATTGATAAAAAAAGAGGATACCTACAAAGTGCTACTTGAAACAATAAGTTTACACTACTCCTGTGGTTTCATTTGAGGTATGGGACTAAACCTAGAGCCTTTTAAACGTAGAGGCAACTTTAGTAAATAAGGCACAAACGGGTTTTCCTCCCTCCTCATGTATGTGTTTGTATGTTTTACCCCAGAAAACCAGAGTAGACGTAGAGTGAGATACCGACATATTTTTCTTAGTGTTTAGAACTAAGTTACAATATTTAGAACTAAATCATAATATTTAGAACTAAATCAACTTTTTTATTTGCCATATTTATTCATTATTTATAAATTAATATTCATATATTTATAAGACAAAAATTATTGATAAACCAAAATGGTTGATTTAGTTTTAAATGTTACAAATTAGTTCTAAATATTATAATTCAGTTCTGAATTTTGTAACCCAGGGAGGGGCAAGAAAGGTATTTTTTTTCCAAGGGGCAAATAAGCCACATTTTCCTCAATGTTCTCTCAAAAAACATTGCTCAAATTTGAATTTATCATGTTCGTGTATTAATTAATACATATTATTGCGGCTGATATGAAATTAAATGTGTGAAGAAATATATAATTTTTGGTTGACTTTCATTTTCCAAGGGGGGCACCCCCCCCCCTTTACCCCATTCTGGACGCCCATGAACACTGGCGACTTCAATCTAAAGCAAGACATTCACCGCTAATGCGCGAGAAACCTAATGCATCGAGCCGAAGGCGACAGGTGCATCTTTCCCTGTCACATCGATGCGAAAGGTCGAATTGATTACTGAGGGTTCACTTCAAAGCGTTAATTATCTCTTGTCGCTTGTTACCTATTGCGTTTCGCTTGGTAGGGTGCCAATAAAATTCACACCGTTGTGGCTTGATAGGCCGCACAAGTCTGATTTGATTTCGGAAATCTTCAAACAACACAAAAAAGTATGCATAGTAAAAATTAAGAGTAAGCAATTAGGGTAAATGTGATTATTATCTCAATTCCACAGTGGGGCAAAAACAACATAAGTACGCCACTGCCTGCGCAGCAGTCTGACTGCGCCCTTCCTCAACTGAACCCTTCCCGCGAGAGGAACTCTTCTTTTCCGCCTTCCCTTTCCTAATGCTCTGCACCGAGACAGATACGTGCAAGCTACGCGTTCTCAATTGACGCCCTAGATCGCATTTCGCAACTATTGCCAAATTCGGTGTGGCACGTAGCTGCTTACATACAGGGAGAAATCATGTGACCTACAAGAATTGTTATTGTTTGGACAGGTTTTGCAATATTGATTGGTACCCACAACGGATACAATTGTATTAATATTTCAACACGTAAATTAGACAAGTGATATTGGCACCAGGTTCCAAAAAGAATTGTAACCATTTTTTCGTGAGGAAAACTGCATAAACCATGGTGGTATTTGTAATCACATGCATGGTCTCGGCATTTTAAAATGACCTTCATTATACTAATTTACCAAATTATAGTGGTTCCAATAACATATGTACACTCACTCGGTCCTTGTAAGACCACGTTTACACGTATGTGTGTATGTGTGTGTGTGAGCGCCCTGCTCGCGTGTGTGTGTGTGAGGTTAGATTAGCTGAAAATAGATGGCGCAAGATAATATCAATGTTGCCATGCAACTAGTTGTAGGTTAGGTTAATCCATTAAAAACCGTAAAGGGTAATAAATCTACATGAGGTAAACTGGCATACATTGTAAATCTATGTATATGTGTGTGTTGCCAACCCTTTAACTTACAGGTTCAAGCTTTCACACTTTGTAAGGCATAAAATATATACAGTGTTTGTGTGTAGGGTGTGTGTGTGAGGTCAGATAAGCTCACAATAGATGGCGCATGATATTATCAGTTTTGCCAAGTCACTAGTTGCTGGTTAGGTTAAGTTGTGCATGATCATATGGAGAAATTTTAATGGGGTGAATTGAAAGAACTGTGTGTCACATGAACTGTCTCGACCAATCAGAGATGGCTCATTTGAGAGAAAATGGCTCATTTCTTTATGTTTAACCCGAGCACCTCCACTACTCTACCATAATCTGTAAGGCTATATAAAGGTGGGTAGGTGAGGTTAGATTATTTCGTAATAGATTGTGTATCATCGAATAAGTGTTGCCAAATCAATAGTTGTAACTCGTGAAACACTGTATGGTAAAATTTTCATGAGGTGATTTGGCAACACTCTCTGAGGTGAAGTCACTTCCTAACACGTTCACTTCCGGTGACGTCACTTCCGGCCACGCCCACGAGTTAAAAATGAACTATATATGATGACCCAGAAACGTGGATATCCCACAAATGTAATGCTTTCAAACTTGCTAATATCTGAGATGTACTACATATTTGCAAGGAACATCGTTTTTTCGAACTCGGCTTTAATTTACCTTAGATGCAGAAATTATATATATGATTTTCAGCTGGATGAAAATGTGAAATATTTCATGGCAAAAAAATGATATAACCAGTTTGTAGGTTCAATACCGCTTTCATATTTCTTTGATTATAGAAAAAGCTTCATGTAACTATTTACACCAAGAAATGAGCATGCTCTTTATAATGCACAATATATTTTCAATTTTTATTTAATATATGTCTTCTTCTTCTTCTTTTGCTCTACAGCCCTTGGTGGGCTCTGGCATCCCAAACAATCTTCCTCCACCTTGTTCTATCTTGAGCTACATTTTTCCAATTGCGTATATTCATCCTTCTCAAATCTTCCTCAACCGCATCGATCCATCTTCCCCTCGGTCTTCCTTTTGGCCTTGTTCCCCACAATTTCTAATTGAATACCAGGTGTGGTAGCCTATCCTCTTCCATTCTCATCAGATGTCCTGCCCATCTTAAGCGTTGAGATTTTATATAGCTCACCACATGTTCATATTGAATCAATCATTCTAACTCCATATTATTCCTAATTCTATAGGATCCATCTTCATAGCTAACGGGCCAAAGATCTTACGTAATATCTTCCTTTCAAAACACATTACCTTGCTTTCTGCTTTAGATGTAAGTTTCCAAGATTCTGCACCATATCCTATAACTGGTCTAATAAGTGTCCTATACAGTCTTAATTTTGTGTTCCTAGAGAGGTTTTTTGACTTAAATAATTCTATATGTGCATAATACTGTCTATTTCCAGCCTGTATCCTTTGGATAACAATCTCTTCTTCTTCTATGTTGTTATGTAGAAGAGCTCCAAGGTAAGTAAAAGTGGGTACTCCTTCAAAGTTATATGTACCTACACTCAAAGCCAGAGAGTTTCGTCTGGCTGTCGATCTGGACATTCTCATATATATCTTGTTTTAGTTTCACTAATTAATAGTCCTATTTCTCTGGATTTACTATCTATCTTTAAAAAAGTGCTTTTAAGATCTGCAAGTGTCCTTGATATTATCACAATATCGTCAGCATAAGCTCCCCTTTTTTGCAGTGGACTGATAATATCATGTAGTACAATAACGAAAATTAGGGTGGACAGAGCATCCCCTTGTCTCACTCCTGTTTCTATTTTAATGGTTGGTGAGACTTTTCCCTGTACCATGACTCCCTCTGTTGTATTTTCCAAGGTTACCTTTATCAATCTTATTAATTTATCTGGAAATCCTACTTTCTTGAATACTTTCATGATCCCAGCTCTGTGTAAGCTATCAAATGCTCGTTGATAGTCTATAAATAAAAAGTGTTGACCTATATTTTGCTCATAGAATTTTTCCATAATTTGACATATGGTGAAGATGTGATCTATGGTAGATCTATTTGGACGGAATCCAAATTGATATTCCCCTATGATTTCTTCTGCCTGTTTAGATGCTCTCATATATAGGATATTGGAAAATATTTTGTATTCAATATTTAATAGTGTTATTCCCCTGTAGTTGCCACAACTCCTTTCATCACCCTTTTTATGGATGGGGAAGATAACTCCATATTTCCAACTACATGGTTGAAAATGTGAAATATTTCATGGCAGAAAAATGATATAACCAGTTTGTAGGTTCAATACCGCTCTCATATTTCTTTGATTGTAGAAGAAGCTTCATGTAACTATTTACACCAAGAAATGAGCATGCTCTTTATAATGCATCATATATTTTCAATTTTTATTTAATATATGTATGAATGGAATAATTTGCATTGATGTGAAAGGAAACAATCAACATTGCCGATAGACAGGCACTTCTTGAACAATTTGTATTACATGTTCATAATTGGTATTATTTTTTAAACCGAAAGTAAATAGCATATCCCAGAAGAATATTAAGAAACACGTGCAATGAAATTCTAACATGGCATTTTCTTTTATTTCAGGTACTACGAGTTGAACACGGGATTTCGTGTCATTTTTCATATTGTGGCTGTAACCTTATACGAGGACGATGTAAAGATTAGTGCAGAGGAACCACATAAGGATATAAAAGTAAGAAAATGATAAAAACATGAGATATAAATGAAATACTTACTTAAGAAATACATTCTATAAAATAAATGCAATGAAAATGTCACTATATTTTCGTGAACACCTGAATTCTATCTGCTAAATGTGTAGACGTTTATCCTAATTGTTACTGCTTTCATACATCACACTCCCATATCGGACCTCAATCGAGTAAAGTTAAAAAGAACAGAGGGAAGTGCTCTGCGTTGCACCATGGCAGGAAGCGGGTAGCAGGTGAGAGCTTCACAGTTTCTTGGTTACGGCGAAAGGGTGTAAAGTAATCAGCACGCACCCCTTGCCGCCTTTACCCGACAGAGTTTCCTCCATCTACACACTTTGTACGACGCTGGGTGGGCGCCGGAGCAACTTGATGAGGCGGAAGAAAATATATCAATAGTGTATTGCAAGCAATATAGAAGTACTTCAGGCCACATTAAATTATACTCAAATACTAATTTTACTGCATGTACCAACAAACATATTGCTGGCTAGTTTTGACTTGAGTGGTTTGAAGAAAAACTGGCTAAAGATGATGTAGCTGTCCCAACAATTTTATAACCAGTCAGAGGTGCCCTCCCTTCAAGACCAATGGCGCATCCCCCCAAATCATTATTTTCGCGTCGCCCCATATCATGAATTCTCCCAAATCATACATCAAACCATGTCTACCGAATGTAGCTTTTTCTTACCCTTAACGAACACTGTACTTGATCTAAACAGGGGTGGCCATCACTCAAGACCGCCCCCAAAATAGCTTGGATGAATACGTAATAACTGATGTCTATTTGAATGAAATACTATGTTAAACTGTTCTTATGTTTTAATTGTTCGATTTTTCAAAATAATTAAAGCTAGTACATTGATTGGTTAAATGTAGTGAACTAAATTATGTAAATATTCATATAAATAATGTTTGTGAGTGGGTTTATATAACTCACAATTTGAGTATTTAACACAAATTGTTACAAAACTTAAGATAAAGAAAGAATATTCAACCTTGGCAAACGAAAGAACATGCTCCAGCCGTACATCCGATTCAATTATTGCGGCACGAAACATTACAGACCTCAAGCTAGAGATTCATAAGCCCAGGATGATAATACAATACGGCGATGAATATCGAGAATATCGCTTATGTCTTGTACTGCAGCTTAGTATAAAAATTCGCATCCATCTGAGAGAGGCGGCAAACACACATTCTCGAAATATATTACAAGCGAAGCATTTCTTTGCATTCTTTCATGGATATTAATATAATGGTGTTGTAACCGGATACAGGCAAAAAAAAGTGTATATTCAACCAAACCTTACCGGATTTGTTTTACCTCGGAACAGCGAGTAGGAAGTAAATGGCGAAAAGTACAAAAAATGACAGGCAAAATACTAGTCAAGTCACAAGAAACAACAGTTAGTTTTATAGAACAATGATGTATTTATGCACTAAACACATATAAAAACAACAGCCAACTTACACCGATTTCACATTAGAAATAACTATTTATCTTGAGAGTCCGCGACACTTACAATTCCAAGCAACCGTTTCTGATCCGTCCTCCATTGGCACTCGCGAGTGTTGCCAGATCCTAATCCAAGTTATTTTTACAACTACGATATTACTAACACAAAAAGTAGTAAACCTATCTGGTGCCCTTTTCGTAACCCTCCTTTTTTTAAAAAAGGATTTGTTTTCTACATAAAAAAAATTCTTCCATAATACACTTGATCGAGAATAAATTTTCACAGACATTTCCCATATACTAACATTGATGTTGATAAAGTAAAAAAAAGTAAAATGTTCCCCTGTGCATAGCACCACGCCATGAAGGCGTATAGGGGGTGTGGGGGTAACGCCCCACACTTTCTTGATCCGGTCGTGAGTGGGGGTCATGTGATTGATCAGCATCACGGCCCTGACCGCCTTTACCCCCCCGGGTTTCCCCCAGGTACCCATGTTATTCGACGCTGGGTGGGCGCCGGGACCGCTTCCATCGTTAGAAAAGTTCCCGGATTTGTACCGGCCGGGGATCGAACCCGGGACTTTTAGCATGGTAGTCAGACGCGTTAAATTTTTTAAATTTTCTATATTTAAATAAGCTACTACTTACACAGATTTTACATTTGGACGGGAATTTCAAAGGATCACATGTGGGAAATTTTCATACAAGGCTTTACAGGTTATCTGATCATTTTGATAATATTGTTCACTGGCATAGAATTTGAATGACAGTTTTTGTACATGAGGTTGGTTGCCAAGAACATAATAGACGTAATGCCCTATGAGAAATTGCACTGCACGTGTTCTTGTGAAAGGAAAATACTGAAACTCAGGAGTTAATAAATGGTTCACCGTGAAGTTATTCGGCCCGACCCTGTGGCCGAGTGGTGGGCGGCCCCTGTGGCGGAGTGGTTAGCACATCGCGCTACGACGCCAGGGGTCCCGGGTTCGATTCCCGGCTCGGCCATGGATGTTTGTGATTGTCTGTCCTGAAAAGTCTTGAAAATTGAAATATGAATGAAATGATATGAGTGAATGAAGTGTGATGGGGAAAGCTTCCGCATAGGGGCTTTCCTTTAAAAAAAAAAAAAAAAAAAAGTGGTTAGCACATCGCGCTGCGACGCCAAGGGTCCCGGGTTCGAATCCCGGTCGGGTATGGTTGTTTGTGAATGTCCATTTTCATCCATTTCATCATTTCATCACTCATCCCCATCTTCGCAAATTAGCCAAGAGGCACAAAACGCGAAGTAAAATAAACTAAATCAATCAATCAATCATGTGAAGTCATTCGGTGAGCGGCGGCATATGATTCCAAGTAACTTCTTAAGGTGTTTCCAATGTTCCACGACTGTCACACATGTCGTCAGTCGATGCACTAAGGTGTCGTCCTGTGCACATTTGGTACACTTCGCAACATCTTATTTGACCGCCCTGAAAAATTTAAAAGTCCGGAATTCGTAAATTTGGCAGCATAGCGCTTCAGAGCCAACTAAGAGTAGCCAACTTTGCAACATTTCTTCTTCCTGAATGAAAACGCTCGTGATTTTTTTTTCATTCTTTCACATTCCATCAAGTAAAGATACCCTAAAGCAGTAATAAATGATATGAGTAGACAAAAAAATATTAAGTAGAAATACGAATGTTGAAAATATTTCAAGATTCTTCGTTCTGAATTTGAAAATAGGAAAATGTATGTGCATTGTGAAACACTGAACAGGTTCTCATCCACCTGGAAAGAATTGCGGTCACATTTGAATGCAAGAAGGCAAATCTATGATGATTTTATGCGAAATGTTTAGTAAAGATACCTTGCACAACACCAAACGATTCTGCAAAGTGTGTCTTTTCCTTGGTTCTTGACGAAAAATGGTTCGAAACTCCGGCACAATGTTGCTTCAACTGAGATTAACGTGTTTTACTGAGCTATATGTTAGCAATCTGCTGGAGTAGTTGGTTAGATGACAGAGCTTTCGTTTTTTTACTGTTTTCGTCAAGATAGAAACATCGTAGGTTCAAATCCGACCCTTTCCTGATTATTTTTCCTTTTTATTTACCCAGTACGAAGTGTTGTAATAACGTAATATAATATTATATGATATTACTGTAAATATTTATGCGATGCATGCTCAGTGGCGGTGATTGGGTTTCAAAACTGATGGAGCAAGGTGGAGGGAGGAGGAGGGCAAGGACAGTTTCTTTCCCTTGGTTAAAAAATGTTTAGCATAGTGCTGGGTCATCTGCCCCTCCACACTCCATAATCGTCGCCTCTGTGCATGCCTCAAGTAATGCTTCTACTAATGTTTTTAATCTTTCAGTGATTGGCAGGATTTTAGGAAATACTTTTCCTTTCATTCAGTTGTTATAAGTTAAAACATATTAAGAAATTACATGTCAACTTTCTTCATCCGGTAATGCTGGACATAAATCGCATAAATATCAACGGAAATAACCAAGAAACGTAGATAAGCATTCTCGTTCAAAGCCGTTTACTTCCCGAAAAAGATTTTGCAAAGAAATAGGTTTGAACCCATGGCCTTCCATTCCATAAGCAAACGATCCCCCTACACCACACGGTTCACGTTATTTTATGCACTCGGTTCGGATCCCACTTTAAACTGTAGGTCCAGTCCCGATTAGCCTTACTATGCATAAAGTTGACTTAAAACAACAAATCAACCAATTCATCTCCTTTCAGAGTGGACCTTCTATGATACTGTAGTCGGCCAGCATCCGAAAATACAGTTCTGCTTCGCGTATACCAGAGTGTAATTGCATTTAACATTGTGACTAATTTTACTTTAAAACTACAGATTAAAGCGATAATAGTGTCCCGAAAAAGAACCTCAAAGTATATCTTCACACAAAGTATTTTAATCCATTGCCATACATTTCAGTTAAGAATAATATTATGCTTTTCCCTTGACCGTATTTTCGATTCATGGTGAATTTGCTAAAAGGACCATGTCAAGAAATCTAAATATGTAAGTTTTACTAGTAAATGCATTTAAAATGCACGAAACAACAGGGGAGGAGAAAAATAAACCTCAAATATAAATAAAAATGCAACAAGAACTGTTAAAAATACTGACAAATAAACTAAAAGCCAAAAAAGGCCGCAAAAAGCAAAACAAAACAAAATGTAAAATAGAAAGTGTTTTTCGGCTCTAACTGAAGGGAAACGGACATGATATCAGGTTTAGCATTGTTTTTAAGGGTCAGAAAAAACATTGATTTTTCATCAACTTCCGGACCCTAATTAGTAATTATGGCCATTGAAAAAGTTGGAGGTAGCTTACTTAAAATTTTCTTGCTGAGGGATCGTATCGTCCCATATCTCCACTTCATAATAAAGAAAAACATCAAGTTCATATTTCGAAAATGACTTGGAGTTTTCCACCACGAAAATATGTTTTTCATAGTTTGAAATTCGTCAGTATTATCTTTCAAGGTTTCCATTGTTTTAATTTCACACATATTTTATATTTCATACGTTCCTCTTTCTTTTCATACAGTCTTTGGAAAAAAGCTGAAGTTTCTTGTCAAACGGGGTCTGGTTCAAATGACTCCTTTTCGCTCTCCTGTTCCTACTTTAAACAAACAACAAAATACTTCGTAACTAAACGATTGCTTCTTCAAAACACGGATTTTTTACACAATTTACAAAATATGACAAAACGCCAATAGACATGTTCATCATTTTTCCCTTTCAGCGTTTCTCGATTTTATCTGAAAATTGCCAAAATATGACATTATGTGTGAATTGGTTTCTTCAAACTGGTAGCAAATTTTAACGTGAGCTACTTGGAGAAGAGGTAGCGTGCTCGATTCTTACGAGGTAGGTCGTAGGTTCGATTCTCCATCTAGGCAGGACTTTTTGCAGGAGTATATCGTTGGGTCTAAAGTTTATCCACTGTGCTAAGATAATTGGTCTCTGTATTTCACGAGGTGAAAGGAAATAGTAAGTGGAAAATATTTCGATGATAGGAGAATGTCACGTGGAATGCGCAGAATCAAGTTACATAGAGCTAAGTCTGTAATGGTGGTTTCGAATATTGCATAGTTAGTGTGGAAAGTTTGTTATATCTGATACTCGTACTTTCTGTTCAAAGAAAACATACATTTTAGATACAAAGCAGTGAGGAATTAAGGTTTTGAGGTTTTATGAGGTTTTGATTTTTTTGTTTGTCACTCACTATATAAATACTTATTAGTAGTTTCTTATCAAATCGGCCTTCGTCGGAATAACAATTTATTTATGTTAATTAGCGATTTACTATTAGTTTTAGACGCATGGTAAGATGGTGGTGAGGGGTTAGACATTACGAAGGAACGGACATAAAATTACCAATCTTAGCAATTTGAATTCATTAAACGCTCTCCTTCGTTACAGTACTGCACTACATCACTACTTAACATAACTGTATATCTAATTTTAGTATATCGAAATCAAATAACCAATATTTTAGGTGTCAGTGAAGAACAAACAATACATAACTTAAATGACATTACATTTTGCATCCTGAATACATATATGTGATTTGTGAATTAATCATGATGTGTGTGTTAACACAACATTTGAACAATGACTAAAAAGAAAAGTTTTAACTTTAAATCCTGGAATTCTCCATCTTCTAAGGGGAAATATGTCCCTCAAGTGTGCATCGGATTCATTTTTTAAATATTCTAATATCAACGGTATCTGTGCAGCAAACAAAAAAAAGAAAAAAGAAAGAGGAGAAAGTTGGGATTTGAACCCGCGACCTTTCACGCTTGATGAAAAATAAGGATAGCAGCGCCTAACCAACTGCTCTACGTTAACTTAATGAAATTATACCCTTAAAAAACATGTTGCCGTTTATGAAGACTCCCATTTTCCTGTGTTTCAAGCACATTTTCTCGACAAGTCGTGTAAAATATATGTTTTTGAGTATTGTTCGATATTACGCAAGGTATTGTAAATAAAATGTCGCATAAACTCCTCACAAATTTGCTTCTTTCTGCACAAAATTGATGGCAATTTCCTCCAGGTGGAGAAAAACTCTGTTCAGTGTTTCAAACCCTCCAAGTTTCAAGTCGAGCAAGCAGAATCGTAAATATCCTTCAAGGTTCTTTTTCCAATTTATTATTTCTGTTTGATTGCGTATTAAAATAGCGGTTTATAGTTTCTAAGTTCATGGAAAGTGTTAAATTGAAAACCTATCACCGCAGCGTTTTTCGTCTAGTGGAAGGACCTACTCAAAGTTGGCTACTCTCACCTGGAGCCGAAGTGGAATGTTGCTAAGTTTACGATTTTGGGACTTAGAATTCTTTCGGGGCGGTCAAATAAGATGTTGCGAAGTGTACAATGGGAGTTGTCTGCCATAAGGTATCTCTGCAATCGTACTCTAGTGACGATAGCATCGTGTACAGTTAAGTACCATATGGAGCGCACTCGATTGGGGAGGTGGGTCGCCGCTATGTTTCTCCACACGATGTTCCAGCGCACACTGGGGAATAATGGGACAATACGCGGAATATATTTCATCCGGATTTGCAGCGGTTTTGATAGAGATTTGACTGTTATATCAGAAGGATCCACACTTGGAAGGAGCATCAACATGTAACAAATTTCCACTATGGTTGTTCGTAAATAGAGAAATTTAGTTGGTATAACACCTGAGTAAATTGGGGCACATAGTTCCACTTCATCCAGCATGGAGAGTAGCACACGAGCCGTAATGCTATCCTGATGCTGGACTATTATGGTGATATGGCGGTGCAAAAATAAGGCTTGCGCTTGTCGGTCGATACTCAGCAGGTTTAATCCTCCAAGGCGAGTTGGTAGGCATAGTGTGTTATGAGCTACATGAAACAGGTGACCGTGCCAGAGAAAGCGTATGACCATTCTCCGGATTCTCGCAGCCGTTTGGGTAGGCACGGGTAGTATTTGCGCCACATACCATTGTTTCGAGAGTGCATAAGTGTTGACATATTTGATTCTAGCGCTTAGTGACAGTTGGCGGAGTCGGTTGAAATGTAATACTGCTTGTATTTTGGGCACTATGGTTTGAAATGTGTGGTTGGAAGTCTCGACCAGGTTTCTCGAGAACTAGATCCCGAGTACTTTCAATACGTCCGTCACGGTCATTGGGACAGATTCTGTCCAGTTCCATGCAATTGTCCCCAAGGGTAGTATTTTTGATTTTCTCAGGTCGGGACACAAGCCTGTATTTACTCGTAATTGTTCCAAGATTTCCATTAGGTTAACATAATCCTGATGATCACGCACCACCACTGTGACATCGTCGGTGTATGCAAAAACTCAGTAGGTCATGCCATACGCTTGTATTCCTTGTAGTCGTTGATTTATTTGGTTTAGGAAGAGGGTAAGAGCTGTACAGAAGGCGAGGAGTGAAAAGGGGCAACCTTGCCTAACAGAGCATTGAAGAACAAACGGCGAGGATAATTTTCCATTTACACCAAATGTACCGGAGCCTGGGGGTATAGGTTCTTTATCGCTTCTACGAAGGATTCTCCGCCTCCAACGTGAGTTAAATGCCGAAATAGATAATGATGATACAATGAGACAAATGCTCCTTTGAAGTCCAGGGCTGCTAGAGCTGCTTTCGAGTCAGGGGCTTCATTCATTACAGTAACGATGTCTTGTATGCTAGTGAGAACGGTTGTTATATTGCCATTAGTTCCGTGCACAAATTGATGAGGGTCTAGTAGAGTAGCTGCATAGTTTTGTAGTCGGCGCGTTAATATTCGTGCCAATATTTTTATAATCGGCACATAACAAAGTGATGGGGCGATAATGTTCAGGTGTTAAGGGATGTATCACTTTCGGGATTAAGACCATGACCCCTGTCGAGCTTGTACGAACTAACTTCTTTTGCGCAAAACAGGCATTGAGCCACCGAATAAGCAGGTGTGCCATGTTAGGCCAAAATGTTTGAAATAATTCAATCGGTAGTCCGTCTATGCCCGGGGTTTTTCCTTTTTGAGCTTGTTGGATGGCCGCTTCCACTTCATCCTTAGTGAACGGTTGGTTTAAGATGGCTCCATCTTCCCCTGATAGCGTGGGGATATCGGGGTATGTCACGTGTTCTTCTTCCGCCTGGGGTGCCTTAAATTGTGCTGCATAGTGTTCATATAGGCATGCACGAATGTGTGAGGGTTGTGTGAGGCATTCGTTTCCTTGTTGCAATCTCTCTATGAGTTTCCTTTTCCCACTTTGCTATTCTGCGCTTACGTGGGCAATGCTGGCTTGATCTTGGGGGTCAATTGTTGGGAGGTGACTTCTCACCACGAACCCTGCCATTCGCTCGTGGTGCATTCTCAGTAGGACCGATTGTATGCGCTTCAGTTCCTGCAGGACTGGGTCGCCCCGTATGAGTTGTGTCGTCTAATCATGGAGTACGCGATAATAGAAGTTGTAATTCTTATGGAAATCCGTGTGCATCATACGTGTGTATGCTATACAAAAATGCTTGATTGACGGCTTCAGTAACTTGTCCTACCATGTGATGATATCAGTTTGGCGCCTGCTCATATTTTCCCATTCCTTCCAATTTTGTTGGAAGGCTATTCGAAATTGTTCATCTCGAAGAATCCGACTATTAAGTTTTTTAAGTATCCCCGTCCCATAACTGCATTTTTGGCGTCGATTGCCATGTTCAGTTGCACACTGAGGTGGTCGGTGAAGCAAGTGGGAAAAATCTTTATAGACAACACTTTGAGTAATACGTTCGCACTTACATAGAAACGGTCTAATCGACTGGCCGAGTCTGGACGTATGAAGGTGAATCCTTCCAGTTTTAGGTTCTTGGTTTCCCAGACATCTTTTAGGTGAAAGGCCTCGACCAGGGTAGAGAGACTAAGGGATGAGTTAAACTCTGGATATTGATCTTGTCGTAACACACAGTTAAAGTCCCCAGCAAGGACAATATGTTGGTGGTTGCCCCCTAACGCTGTCGCCACTTCGGTTGCATAGAAGATGTTTCGTCCCTCGCGGGCCACTGATCCTGAAGGCGCATAGATATTACAAAACCAGATTTTACCTATTTCGACGCACGTAATTCGCCCAGAGGGACGCAGGAAAGTTTTGTTAACAGGTATACCTTGTCGTACCAAAATGGCAGTACCTGTGGCGTTGTATGTGAAATTATTATATATAGTGTAGTCGTGGCCACATGCAAAATCGTCTGTACCGACCTCTTGAAGGAAAAGAGGATCGAGAGCACTTTGCTTTATATAATCGGTCAAGGCATGGTGTTTGACTGTAGAGGAGAGTTTGTTCAGATTTAGTGTGGCAAAATGATACACGGGAGCCGTCATATAACACACTAATTATATAAACAACCAAAACATTGCATGTACTTACAGGTTTTCTGAAGAATCGGTATTTAGAGTATTCGTCATCGTGGGGTTGGGGGGTGTTTCCAAAGGGTTGGGCACACTTGGGGTCAGGGTATGCTTCACTGGCGATGGTGAACGCTGTTCGTTCGTTTTCTTCACCGGATGGAAGTGATTCTGGTCTGTGCTACGTTGCTTCTTCCTCTTCTTCTTTCCCAGTATGGGTGAAGATGGGGTCGGCAATGATGGGGGTTCTAGAGTCAGGTCCATGTTTGTCGTCTGCGAAGAATCTGCATCTACTGGTGGTGAGTTCTCGATGGTTTCCACAGGAGTCATCTGCGTAGTATGGTACTTAGCGGCATGATTGTAGTCTCGTCATTGGCAGACTCCATGGGATCGACACTAGGCAGGGTGCTGTTTTCTTCGGTCGGCGTTAAAGGGTCATTCTGTATTGTATCGGAACTGGCATCTACAGTTGATTCAGTTTGCGTCTTGGTTATTGTAGCTAGAAGTACTGTCCGATCATTGTGTATCACTTCTTCAGCGCTGTTGAGGTTGAATGGGGCGAGTCGCACTCTCCCTGCGTACGAGTTATCACTTGTGCGTGCTGTTGGCCTCTGGCGACTCGGGCATTGGTTAAAGAAAGATCAACCGCATCACAGTACGAACACGTACGCTCTTGACCATTGTACGTGACCCAATATCGGGAGCCACTGATCGTAACATATGAAGGTATCGCACGGGACAAGTTCATCTTTACTAACTTTCTTCCGGTTCTCATTGGGTATATGTGGACTTTCGATTACGTTTCGTCATCAAGGTATATCACCTGTCCGTAGTTAGTTAGTACACAATATATTGCTTCATCTTTCATTTCACTCGGCACGACGTGCAGCCGCAATATCACATGATTCATCTGCCCACGTCATTATCACTTCATGTTCGCCGTCATCTTCATTATACATATACACTCCTTTCGACTCGCGTAATAACTGTTCACCCGTTACTTTACACAATAATTTCACAAAAACACATTTTCTATAATAGTCTACTTCTATACTTACAACCTGTTCTGGTTTCAGTTTCAATTTCGTACTTATCCAGCGGTGTAGTTCATTTGACGTTGGCTTATATCTCACTTCTCTAAAGTTCAATTTCAACATGTTCACTCGCTTGATGGCCATTTTCAAGACTTCAATTTTGTTCGTCTGGACGATTACGTAATACACGCGCGCTGTCTCAACTACACGCTACGGGAGAGAGTATCGATCCAACTTCCTCCTTCCGCGGTTCGCGCGAGACTGCTGAGCCACCGCGACCACATTGATGTTGATGCATTGATAAAAAGAACTTTACGTTAAATGCACCTTAACATACAATAGATTTGATACGCACATTACAGATCAAAGTTATACCTTCTTAATACATCACGAGCAATAGATGCTAAATATTCTCTATTTCTGGAATCATCACAATTCCATTGTTTAACATTTCATACATGCTGATTTCCATAGGTTTACATGTTTTTCAAATCAAGTGGCTCTATAACAAACATAGCTTTAAATCCAATAACTAAATAAAGACCCTCAAAACAATTGTTGCTTTTGTGAAATGTCCAGTTCAGAACAACTGTTTACCTTTTCAAGAAAAAGATCTTGAGTAACTTTTACTACAGAGTTAGAAACCAAAGTTAGGGTCCGTCTAAGGCCATGGCTTGTGTATACTCTTAGTCCGCCCACGTAACACATATGTTACCAAAAAAGTATGTCCCTTGTAGTTTCTGTAACGCATATGTTACAAACAGCTTTAGGTAATATTATCGAGGGTTTGCCACACTTATATTTGTATATTGAGGTTGAAACACAGACAGTTCGTTCGGGAACATGTGTTTACGAAAATTCCAAATCCTCTCTCCTTTCTCGGAATATGTCACATGTTTGGGCTCCCCCAAACACGTGTTGGGAGACACAATGAATGCTTGGTATTTACGATGCTGTTTTCCTCCAAGCTTCCAACGCTGTGATTTAGTACTGATAAGGCACACATTCTTCTTTGTGTTTTGACTTGGTGATCCAGCCGAAAGTAGTGGCAAGGGGGGGGGGGTCAAGGAGAGGGGGGATTGGATGAGGTTTGGTTTGTCGGTGTCAGCTTTCTGAAGCCTCTATGTTAGAAATGCAATGAAGCTTGACTATAGCCAGACACCAGAAGCCAGAAGCCAGAAGCGTGAGTCTATCCAGAAGTATAGACAAAACAAAGGATTGCAAAGGCTCCCTTCCCTCCTCTGTTAGGAAAGGCGTCACCATAAACAGTTCGTATCATATAACAGCTCATCGATTTCCCTAACGCACAATCGTTTCCTTCCGGACATATTTCCACAAAGAGCCGAGTCAACAGGGAAGAAATAGATTCACAGTAGCTACACAAGATGTAGGTGCGAACGAAAGAAAAGCAAAAGTTCGGGTTTTCTCCCCAAAGTAGCTGGAGAATAGTACGCAAACTCCATATTTTTATGTTTTTTTTCATTGAATTTTGGGGGACGCAGCCCACGCCCGCAACCCCCTCCCCCCGCGGTTGGGGCATTCAAATTTTACGTGGTTACATGCACTGATGTATTACCTGCAAAGCAAAAGTTATCCGAAGTAGATTGGTCCCATAGTGTCAGAGTTATTACGATTTTTCTCCATTATGTATACGAATTCAAATTTCCCGCTCAAAGCCTCGGCGACAATGGGCTTACTTTCGTCAGACCGCGCGGCGTACTAAGGGATACTACTGGTTCTAGTGTCGTGCTTCTGTTCCTCGTCAAAATCTAAAGGTAAAGGTAGGAACTTAGCTATGGCCCGACCAGAGGGATTGTTTACAAGCAAGTATCTATTCTTGAAATCCAAGGTAGCTTTTAGCGCCAACAAAAAGTCTAGTCCTAAAATTACGGGAACATTGAGATCCTTCACAACTAGGAACTGAATTGAAGTAACAAAATTTTCAATCTCTACGCACGTGTGAATTACTCCCAATATTCTCTGTTTACTTTTACCAGAATAATCAATTAGTTTCATATTTACAGCGGGTAATAATCGAGGTTTAGAAGCGTCCTTTGAAATGAGCTTTCAAACTTCGTAGCTCGTAATACAAGTCACTGAGCCACAACCCACTTTATGGGGTTTCGAGGCAATTCCCTTCTATGTAACCTAAATTTTGAAAGCGTTCCAATAAAATAATCATGTCTTGATCGTTCCAATGAATTTTCTCGGTTCTTTTGAAAAGACAATAACCCATATCTTCCTCATAAATAGAATCATCTATTTATCTAGGACTCACTAAGAAGAGCTTATCAATGTGAACAACTTGAATGGAATCACCATTATCTAACGAAGGTATGAATACATTAAATTGTTCCCATTTTTCCATAACGCATCATTTCCATTTTCCAATACTGTAGCCTTGGGATAGGTGGAAGTGTGCACAACAATATGCGTTCAACATGACTTTTAAGAAAGTCTACTATTGTTTTATAACCATCTATCATATGAGATAAAATTTTTCCTTGCAACATATTAATGACCTCAATGAATACTAAAATATGAGATGATAACGTTGTATTTCCCTTTACTTTTTGGAGTAAGTGATTTATTTGCTAACCCCCTTAACATAAACCAATGGATGTAAAACGCGAAAATGTGTTGTCGCGCGAATATCCCATTCTCTTCTGTGATAACCTGACAAAAAATGAATCACCAAGCAATTTACATTTTCCAAGCATCGGCCGCCCCTTTTGTAAGCCATTGTTTTTCGATATGGGAAAACCACGGTCGTTCCCCACCCTCACTTGCTGAGGAGGACCATCTAGTTTTCCTGATTCTTCAGAGCGAAACGAGACTTACACCTAGGAAACTTAACATTTGACTTCGACTTATTTCTACTATTCTGGATGCTTGAACCTGAATCAGAACTATCCCTTTTGCCACTACGCACATGATCTTTACCAACAGTAACATTGGAAACATTTATAACTCTGCCAGATAGCAACTTCATGCCCGAATTAAAATTTGGTTAATTTTCTTTATAATTATGTGAATCATTTAGTATTCCAATATTACCTGCCTCGTATTTAGCTAGCGTCTCAGCCGTAGCAGCCAAACATACAAAAGGCTGATCCCTTAATTTAGGAGGCAACTAATTTACTATTTGAATGTGTTTCTCGAAGTCATCCATATTAGGCTGCACAATACTGAGAAGCTTCTGTTGTGACCAAAAGAACTTCACATCATCTTCATGAGTATCCCTACTGTATTTGCTATTAATCACACGAGCCATGCAACTTCCCACCCATGATTCATTCTGAAAAAATTACAAAAAGTTTCAGCTGAAATCAGCATAAGATGTAAAATTTTGTTTATGTTGTCTCATTCAATCTTTTCTGACACCAGTAAGCATGTGGGTAATACACATCAAGTAATCTTCACGAGGAACCCCAATTAATGAGAGATAATCTACACAATCTGTTAACCACTCACTAGGAACCACATTATTGTCATTTGAATCAAACTTTTGAAATGCTTCACGATCACTTAATCTAATCTTACTTCTACGAAAACATTGCTTACTAAAGCTACATTTGAGGCTGCCATCTGAATCACAACTATCACAACTTACATCACACACATGAAAACTATGATCATTTCTACCAGCATTTACTATTAGACTATTAGCAGTATGAAGCAAGTTCGAACTTTCATGTTTATGTTTCTTACAAGTTGTTCATAATAATTGGCAACCATGACATTGTTCACATGCCTTTTTCTGTTTCGTGTGTTTTTGTTCCATAGTGTGTAACAAATGAGAATTTATTCTACGAACTGACAAGCATTTGCTGCAGAAAAACATCCACATTCAACATTTTAGCATGTGATCTCAATACTGATTTATTACTACAACTATCAGCATGCACATGCCTGAGCTTGCTTTGTATGTTATCAGGCTCTTGCTCTATCACTGGCGATTCACTGTTTGGATCCATTTTTACATGCTGGCTATGGAACGTTACAGCTTGGATACTAGCACCATTGCTTGAAACAAAATTTGGACTGGAATAACTATTTGGCACAAAAGGTGTCAATTTATTAACGTACGAATCGCCACTGTGAGCATGACCGCTTAAAAACATGTTATTTGCATTGTTTATGTCGGAATGACATTGACAATCAACAATGGAGGGGC